>NC_054484.1:111554485-111646144 GCF_017639515.1 Carcharodon carcharias | reverse complement strand
AGAGAGAGTGAGCGAAACAGAGTGAGTGGCGTCCATATGGCCGACAAACAGTTCATCAACAGGAAACAAAATACTTACACACACAAGAAACACCTGATAAACATTGTGAGAGGGGAGTGACAGGGAGAGAAAGAGAGGGGTCCACAGGCCTGTCAATTAATTGGTCAACACAGTTCAATCTGCTTCGACAGACAGCAATTCCTGGATTCTTTTTCAGGGAGAGAGAGAGAGAAAGAGAGAGAGAGAGAGCGAGAGAGAGAGGAGGGAGAGAGAGGGGAGAAATAGAGGGAAATACAACGCGGGAGACATAATACATGCCATCAACTTGGCTTTTAACTATGTCATAATAATGGGTCCAATCAAATACATAAACAGTGCATGGTTGAATATTTGTCAGATGGGGACAGACTGCGGAAGACACAGCGAGTGAGAGAGAGAGAGAGAGAGAGTAAGAGAGAGATGGAGAGAGAGAGAGATAGATAGAATATAGGAGAGATGCAGCTGTATGTGGAGAGACAGAGCGAGAGAAACAGTGTCAATCGTCCATATGGCCGACAAACCGTTCATCAACAGGGAATGAAATACCTACACAGATAACAAATACAGTAAACATTGTCAGAAGGATGTGAGTGAGAGGGGGTGGGGGTGGGGGGTGCGCGGCTGATGGTGGAGAGAGGGATAGAGAGAGAGAGATTCGTCCAAATTGGCTGTTCAATAATTGGGCAATCCATGTTCAATTGCCTCAAGAGACAGCAGATCCTCGTTTCTTTTCAGGGAAAGAGAGAGAGATTGAGAAAGGAAAGAGAAATGGAGACAGCTGGTGTGTGTATGTGTGTGTGAGAGAGAGAGAGAGAGAGAGAATGCAGGAGAGATAGAGTTGTGTGTGGAGAGGAAGAGCGAGAGAAGTAGCGTGAGTCGTCCATTTGGCCGACAAACAGTTCATCAACAGGGAACGAAATAGCTACACAGTTAACAAATACCATACACATTGTCAGAGGCAGTGTATGTGAGAGAGAGAGAGAGAGATTCGTCCACATCGGCTGGTCAATAATTGGTCAATACATATTCAATTGCCTCGACGGATAGCAAATCCTGGATTCTTTTTCAGGGAGAGAGAGAGTGAGAGATAAATGGAGAGAGCGTTTGGTGAGAGAGAGAGAGAACGAAAGAGAGAGAAAGACAATGTGGGAGACAGAATACCTGTCGTCCACATGGCTTTCACCTGTTTCAACATAATGGTGCAATTAACTACATAGGCAGTCCATGGTTGAAAATTTGTCAGATGTGGACAGACTGTAGAAGACAGTGAGAGAGAGAGAGAGAGAGAGAGATAGAATGTGGGAGAGATCGAGCTGTGTGTGGAGAGGGAGAGCGAGAGAAAATTGTTTTTCGTCCATTTTGCCAACCAACAGTTCATCAACAGGGAACGAAATACCTGCATAGATAGCTCATACTGTAAACATTGTCAGAGGGAGTGAGTGTGTGAGAGAGAGAGAGAGAGAGAGTCGTTCACATGGGCTGTTCAATAATTGGTCACTTCATATCCAGCTGCGTCGACTGATAGCAAATCCTGGTTGCTTTTCAGGGAGAGAGGGAGAGAGATAGAGAGAGAGACAGCGAGACAGAGAGAAAAGGAGACTTTGTGCGGGTGAGAGAGAGAGGGAAAGAGAAGGAATGACAATGTGGAAGACAGAATACCTCTTGTCCAAATGGCTTACAAATATTTCATCATAATGGTCCAATCATCTACATACACAGTACATAGTTGAATATTGTCAGATGGGGACAGACTGTGGAAGACAAAGTGAGAAAGAGAGCGAGTGCGAGTGAGAAAGAGAGAGAGAGAGAATGTTGGAGAGATAGAATTGCGGGTGCAGAGAAAGAGTGAGAGAAACAGAGTGAGTCGTCCATATGGCCAATAAACAGTTCATCAACAGGGAATGAAATAACTACACAGACAAAAAAACTGTAAACATTGCCAGAGGGAGTGAAAGAGAGAGTCGTGCACATAGGCTCGTCAATAATTAGTCAATACATGTTGAATTGCCTCGACAGACAGCAAATCCTGGATTGCTTTTCAGAGAAAAGAAAGAGAGAGACGGAGAGAGAGAGAGAAAGAGAGAAATGGACACAGCGTGTGGGTGAGAGAGAGAGACAGAGAGAGAGAGAGAGAGAGAGAGAGAGAGAGAGAGATGGAGACAGCGTGTGGGTGAGAGATAGAGATTGAGAGAGATAGTGAGAAAGACAACTTGGGAGACAGAATACCCTTCGTCCACATGGTTTGTAACTAATTCATCGTAATGATCCAAATATCTACATCGACATACATGGTTGTATATCTGCCAGATGGGGACAGACTGTGGAAGACACAGTGAGTGAGAGAGAGAGAGGGAGAGAGAGAGAATGTGTGTCGTCCACACTGCCTTAAAACAGTTCATTAATAAAGTCGAAATGTCTACAGAAGCCGCAAACCTTCGAATCTCTGTCAGAGTGCGGAGGAGATAGAGAGAAAGAGAGAGAGAGGAAGAGAGAGAAAGAGAGACTGGGACTCCGGGCGAAAGGTGAATTCTGGAATTGACCCTTGTAGACTGTACACAATGCAGTCCTTGATGGAGTGCAGGAATGTTTGTGGGCCTGGTGCTAATCAGGTCGGCTGCATTGGCCTGGCTTGGCTCATATTTCTTGAGTATTTTTTGAGCAGTCATCAACCAGGCATTGTGGGTAATATTTCCAAAAGTTACTGATTTGTGCTTAGCAGAGGGTGGACATGATTTTGGGTGGCAAGAAGTTGGCTGCTCGACGAACGATTCCTAAACTCTGACCTGCTTTGGCAGCCACATTAATTATATGGCCACTCCAGTTCAGCATCTGGTCAATGGCAACGTCCAGAATTTTGATACTGGAGGATTCAGTAATTGTAGCGCAATTGAACAGCGAGGGGCAATGGGTGATTTCTTTCTTAGTGGATATGATTATTCTCAGTCACTTGCGTGTCGCAAGTTTTACTTGCCAGTTGCAAGCCCAAGAATGGATATTTTCCAGGTCCTATTTCATTTGGAAACTGACAGTTCAGTATCTGGGGAGCTGGGAAATGTGCTACACGCCGACAATCTTCAGTGAACATCCACTTTCCTGATGTGATGTCGTTGGACGGTCATTGATGAAGCAGCTGAAAATGTCTGAGCCAAGGGCAGTCACATAATCTGCCCTGACAAATACCTACTTTGATATGCTGAGGCCTAGATGACTGACATCCAGAAGCAAAAAAAAACCTTCCTTTTTTTCTAAGTCTGACGACAGCCATTCGACAGGTTTTATCCTGATTTCCATTGACTCGAGTTTTGCTAGAGCCCATTGGTGCTGTTACCGGTCAAATATTGCCTTGGTTTCAAGGGTACTGTCTCTCATCTCACATCGGGAGTTAAGCTCTTTACTTTTTCCATGGTTTTATCAAGGCTGTTATGAGGTCAGCAGCAGAGTGGCACTGGCTGTACCTAATCTGCACATTAATGAGTAGATTATTGACATGCAACTGTCGCTTGATAGGATTGTTGATGACCGTTCCATTATATTACTGACGATGGACAGTAGGCTGATGGTCCTTCCATTGGCCGATTTTGATTTGTCTTTCTCTTTCTGTAAGGAACGTATCTAGACAATTTTACATATAGCCGGGTAAATGCCAGTGTTGTAGCTGGACTGGGACAGCTTGTCTACTTGTGTTTCAAAATCTGGGGCACAGTCATTCACGACTATTGCTGGACTATCAACAGGTTCAGTAGCCTTTGAAGTATCCAGTGACTTCAACCGTTCCTTGGTATCACGTGGAGTGAAATGAAGTAACTGAAGAATGGCATCTATGAATCTGGAAAATGTCTGGAGGAGGCCGACATGGATCATACGCAGGGCACTTCTCGATGAAGATTTTGGCAATTTATTCAGCCCTATATTTTGAACTGAAGTACTGTGCACATTCATCACTGAAATCGGGGATGAGTGTGGAGCCACCTCCTCCAGTGAGTACTTTAATTATCCACCAACACTCATGACTGGATGTGGCAGCACTGCAAATTTTTGATCTGATCCTTTGGTTGTTGGGTCATTAAGCCCTGTTTTTCACTTGATGAATAAAGTGTTTGGCAGGCAACTGGTCCTGTGCTATAGCTTCAGCAGAATGGCACAGCATTTTAAATATGTCTCATCCTGCTCCAGGCATGCCCTCCGTCACTTCTCATTGTACAAGGCTTGAACCACTGGTTCAGAGTAATGCTTAGTTGGGAATACATCGGGCCAGCAGGTTACAGGTTGCGTTCGAGTACAATTCGGCAGCTCCTGATGGCCCATAGCACCTCATGGCTGCTCGTGCTGAGTTGCTAGATCTCTTCCAAATCTATCCCATTTAGGATGGTGTGAGTGCCACACAATAAAATGGAGGGTATGTTCAATGTGAAGAATGGACTTTGGTTCCAGAATGATTGGCGCTGTTGACTCCCAGCAGCACTGCCATGGACAGACACACCTGTGGCAGGAACGTTGGTGAAACTGAGGCCAAATATGTTTTTTTTTCTGTCTTTTTGCTTCCCTCACCACTTGCTGTAGTCATATTCCGGCATTTACGTCCTTTACAAGCCTGCGAGCTCGGTCAGCAGTGTTGCTATCGAGCTCTTCTTGGTGATGAGCATTGATGTCCCATACCCAGGGCACATTCTGCGTCATTGCCAAACTAAGTGGTGCCTACAAGTGTTTTTCAACATGGAGGAGCTCTGATTCATCCGCTGAAGGAGGGTGGCATGTCCTAAGCAGCAGGCAGTTTCCTTGCACTTGTTTGACCTTATGCCACGATTATTGATGGGGTCTGGAGTCCATGTTGATGACTCACAGGGAAGCTATTCCCTACCGTTAGAAAACATGTGCCGCCACCTCTCTTGCGTCTGTCCTGGCTTTGAGACAGGACATTAGAGGGATGGTGATTTTGAGGACTGAACATCATCTGCATGTTATGATTCCATGAGTGTGACTGTGTCAAGTTGTTGTTTGTCTGCAAGACAGCTCTAGCAATTTGGCACTAGACACGAGGCTTCTGTGAAGTGTAATTTGCAGTGTCGACAGTGTTGCGGTTGACGATTTTGTTTCCAGTGCCCAGGGCAATGCTGGGTTTTCCATCTGTTTTCATTCATTTCTTATGACACTGCAGCAGTATGTTACGACTGTTTGTCTCAAGTGGCCATTTCAGAGGGCATTTAACAGTCAACCAAATTGTTTTTGAGGTGGAGTCACATGTTAGTCCAATCTGATGAGATCAGCAAATTTATTTTTTGTAAAGGACATTAGTGAAACAGATGTGGTCAATATAGCGTATTGTTTTGCTTCACTTATCTCATTATTAGTAAACAACACACAATTCCTGTGAAAAATAAACAAACATTTCCCTATTCTAAAAAAGCAAATTTCTATCACACATATCGATGTAATCATCATCCGAGTTTAACCGTCACCATTTCAACGTCATGTTGTCAACCAAGCTAATGTACAATTTACAATTTATAAACAAAATCAGCCTCATCTCCATGGCTCCTGTGAGGCTTACAAGCCAGAATGCGAACATCAGAGCATGCAAACTTTCGAACTAGCAACAGATATAGGCCACTTGGCCCCTCAAGCCTGTTCAACCACGCCGAAAGTTCATGGCTGATCTGGTTGTGACATCCCTCCTACCTCTCTTATTTTATGACGAGGTCTGAAATTATAATTAAAACAGAAACTTTGGAAGATCTCAGCAAATCTGGCAGCATTTCTGCAGGGGACAAAAACTATAATTTTGGGTTTTTGTTGAATTGTATATTGTCTGCTCATTGCAATGTTTTGGCGATCATGGACGCTACGTACCTAAGGAAAAAAAGTGAAAGCACCAAAATCTGAACAGAGGCACACTATCCTGCTTTTCTGGCAGATTCATGCATTTCCTTCACCTGTCAGGTTTGTGGTTTGATTCCTGCAGCAGCCAAGTAAACTCTCTCTATTCCCTGTTCTACTTATATTTCCGAAATATTATTCCTTACTGTTCTTTGCCTACAAGGAGGCACTGGCCAAACTTTGTCAGCCCTGCTGTTATTCAATACATCCACGCACTAAAGAATTAAGAGTATTCATTTCAAATAAATTAGGTAAATTAGATCCAGCCCGAGCATAATACACAACCTATTAGAACAATGAATTTAAAGCAAAATAAATTGATTGCATATACAAACCGGAAACACACCATCAAACTGCTTGAATCCACTGATTGTTTAAATGTTGTTGTGTGAAAATGTCAATCATTGTCTGTTTTGTAAAGCACGTGCACTGATTCAATAAGCAGTCAGAAACTAAAAATACACAAGGTATGAATCTCCTCTTAGTGCTTTTGAATCTGTTGTCTATCTCTATACAATTTACAACGAAGATACATTACGAACGTGACTACATTTCATTTAGTGGTGAAGATGTTTTGAACCCTTGGGGAAGTGAAGTGCATTTTTACCCACCATCGCCCCCACCCTCCGCCACTTGAACATACACATACACACATACACCAAGATTGACAGAGGATTAGATTGTGTCTGTATGGAGAATCAATTAGTCAAACACCTAGAAAGCAAGCTTGCCACCAAGTTGGCTCAGTTTCGTTCTATTTCTTTCAGTGGATTTGGTGAATGATTGTGGATGAACTGAACTGAAAGAACGTTGCAGGTTCAGCAGGAAAAATAGGGAGTTTTGGACAAATATTGATTTCTGTTACTCAATAATTAGGTCAGGTGTTTGACGGGGGAAGTGTAGAGGGAGCTTTGTTCTGCATCTAACTCCGTGCTTTATCTGCTTTGGAAGAGTTAATGGAGCATTGCAGATGGAGTTTAGTCTGAGTCAAAAAGCGTGTTGTTCTTTTCTTTAGAGTGTTTAATCTAGAAATTGTACAGGGAATTTAGTCTGTTTCTGATGCAGTACTGCACATTTGCAGGAACTGTTTGATGGGGAAATTGTATGGAGTTTTATCTGTTTCAAGCACCATGCTGCACCCAACCTGGTATTCCTCGATTGGTAGTTATATGGTGAGCATTACTCGGTTCCAAATACATGTGGATGCTACTCTGGCATGGTCTAATGCAACATTGCAGATGGAACATTTCTCTGTATCTAGCCACAAGCTGTATCTGAAGTGGTGATGTTAAGAATTAGGGAATATTTGAAAATTTACGCCACTTAAAGATGTGAATTGTCATTTCATGTCTGTTCTGGCCGATTAGCGAGCAATCAAGCTTATTCCCACTTTGTCGAATTAACATCGTAGCCCTGCTATGGCATTTAAAATGCACTTCCAGAGAGGTTTTTAATGAGTTCAGAGTTGCTGTCACTCTCTATTTGATGCAGTGACTTCCAGAACCCATAACGCACTCTGCGTGAAAAAAAAAATGTTCTCACATCCATCCAATCTTCCCACAAATCACTGTAAATTAGTGTCCTCTGGTCACTGGCCTCTCTGATAAGCTAAATAGGCCTTTCACTCCCACATTGTCCAGGGCCCTCACAATTCTGTACATCTCAAGAAAATGTCTCCTCAGCTTTATCTGTTCAAAGACGAACAATCCAAGATTATCCAGTCTTAATTCAATTTTGCAACCCTGGCAATATCTCCAATGTGTCCTCTCTGGTGCAATTACATCCTATCTGCAGTGTGCCTAGCAGGACTGTACTAACAATTGAAGTTCTTGCCTAACTCAAGTGTTATATAACCACAGCATAACCTCCCTGCTGTAATACCTCGGCTAATGGGGAAAAAATATTCCATATACCTTGTTAAGCACCTTATCCAGCTCTTCAGCTTCCTTCACTCCAAGGTCACTGACTTTTTTACATTCATTGTGTATTGTTTCATGTTACATCCTGTATTGACTCCACATTGCTGGTTGAATTCAACTTGCTGTGGAGCGAATAGAGGCAGCATTGTTTGGTATCTCAAAAAGTGCTGCAATTTCCTTTGGTGTGTCCTTTGTGTCACCGTTGTGGAGGATTCATTACGTATGGTTTTATGTTGCACCTACCATATGAGTGCTTATTTTGGACTGTGCCAACACTGTATCTAATCACATTCTGTAACAGGATAGGATGTATTTGATCTGTGTATTGTACAGAATGTTTAAATATCAAAACCCAAAATGTGTATACTGTTTGAGTGTTTTATCGGGATATTGCAAAAGTATCATTAATTTGTATCTAATAATGTGGCATATCAGCTCTGGGAGTGTGTAACTGAAACAATGGAAGACAGATTTAATTTCTATAAAAGCTTGTGACTTGCGTGCACTACTCGTGTTTGGTGGCGAGAGTGTAGAGAGACACTTTTTCTGTATCTTACCCCATGCTGTACCTGGCCCAGCAGTGTTTGACGAAATGCTGTTGGAGTTTCATTCTCCAGCTAATCTTGAGCTCTCCCTGCATTACAAAAGTGTTTGTCGGTGAAAATGTAAAGGTAGGTTAAATTTACCTCAAAGCCCATTTAACATTAGCTATGAGTGTTTGATGGGACAGTGTGCAGGGAGCTTCACTCTGTACATGAATACATATGTTGCCTGGCCTGGAAGTGCTGATGGAACTTCACTCTTTAACGAAACCCTTGTTATGCCTTTCTTTGGAGTGATTGATAGAGACATTGAAGCAAAGATTTATTCTTAATCTAACACCTTTCTATATCGTCACTTGGATTATTCAATTGGTACAGCGTTGAATGAGCATTGCTTTGTAATAAATTCTGTACTGTACATGTCCTGGGAATCAAATTAGTGAAGGGCAGGGGGAGAATTACGCTGTCATTAAACCCGTGATGCAGTTGAATTGGTAGGTTGTAACGGGGAAATTTTGAAGGGAGCTTTAGGCTGATTCTTGGGCGTTTTGTAATAGTCTGCAGAGTTTTTTTTGGGTGGCAGTATCAGAGATTTTCTTCTTAAAGACCACCATGGTATACCAGCCTTGTCCGTGTCCGGTGGTGGCATTGGAAAGGGAAAATAAATCGCTATTTAACCCTGTCACTATATGTCACCTGGGGTGTTTGGGGTCGGGGTGGGGGGGGTTTGGTGGGTTGGTGGGGGCGGTGAGATGTGGCGGTGGTGGGTATAGAAGGGGCCAGTGGAAAGTGAGAAGAACGCTCTGTCTAATCCCCTCCTGCAACTGCCCTGGCAATAATTCATTTGCATAGTTGTCATGTGCCTCAACAATCTGGTCACTTCCCTTCCAGATACATCCTCGACCTCGATCGTTTTGTCACTGCCTTTTCATAAATATTACTGATCTGACCGTCACTCAATAATACCAAGATACCACATCTACCAATGCCTATTGCCACTCGCTAACATACAGTGGCAATTTCAATGCCACCATCTATTCATGTGCTTGTTTTACTTCACTCTTGTCTACACAACCCGTCCAAGCACATCACGTACCTTGCATTTATTGATAGTGCCCTCCAATCACCTTAATTAGCTCACTGCGATCGGTAATATCCAAGTAATTAGATCAATACGCTCAGTCATATTGTCACGATCCATCCAGTTATATCATTGACCTCACTCTGATTGTCACTATCATCCCTAAAGGTCACTGACCTCACTCTAATTGTGACTAATTGTGCATGTTAGCATGCAGGTGGCACAAGTAATTTAGAAGGCAAAACAATTTTGGGCTGTATAGCTAGGAAGATGGAGTTTATGAGTACGCACGTTTTCTTACAACTGTACAGGGCATTGGTCAGGACGCACCGGGAGATCTGCATAAAGATTTGGTCCCCAAATTTATTCAGATATACTGGCATTGAAGGGTGTTCCAAAGAGTTTTGCTAGGGAGATTCCAGGGATAAAAGGGCTGACTTATCAGGAAGGGCTAAATAGGTTAGGCATTTTTTTATTAGCCCTTAAAAGAAGGAGAGATGACTTTATTGAAACATGCAAGATAGAGGGTCTATGTTGGGAACATTTTTGCACTAGTGGGGGAATCCTGTAGGAGTCATTGTTATAGAATAGCAAAACAGCCATTTAAAAATGAGACTCAAAATAATTTCTTCCTTTAGAGAATTAGTGAATGCCTGGAATTCTCTGTTCTCGAGAGTTGTGGAGGGGAGATAAATGACACGATTTAATGAGGCGTTAGATAGATTTTTTTAGAAATATTGGGCAGTTGATATCTATGTGGAACTGGCACGAAAGAGGAGTTGAAGCCTGGGGCAAATCAAATGAATGGATAATCACAACGAGAATGTGTGTATTCATCAATGGGGATGTAAATACTTAATAAATGAGCTCACTGATTTATTTCAATGATGAGTGACAATAAGCATGTGTTTCGAGTTCCATGGGGATGCATAAGCATTAGTCAGCGATCTATATGGAAGGATAGTGACCATGAGCATGTGTTCAGTGATCTATAGTGATGTGCATTTTTAATATGGTGAGGTAAGTGATGTATCCAAATTAATATTGAGAATGGACACATGCTTGGTGATCACTGTGAAGCATTGTGTTCATAAAATGAGGCTTGTGATGTGGCTGAATGGAGAATGACAATAGACATGAATTTCGTCATCACTGGGGATCCATATTATAATAAAGTGAAGTTAGTGAGGTATCTGAATGGATAGTGACAAGGATCATGTGTTTAGATATATATGGTGATGTACAGTACTAATAATGTTGGGCCTCTGTTCTAACAGGGAGGACAGTGACAATAAGAAAGAGGACAGTGAGATAACTGGATGTACATTGGTAACAAGGGTGATGTCACTGATCGAACTGGTTCGTTAGTTACAATAAGATTGAGGTCAATGATCTAACTGGATAAACAGTGAAATTCCGACCGAGATATGTGATGCAAATGGACAGAGAGTGACAATAAGAGTTAGGTTCGTGATCTAATTGAATGAACAGTGATGTTACATTTGAGGTTAGTGATATATCTAGATGAATAAAGACGAGAAGATTGAGATCAGTGATCTAACAGAATAAACAGTTAAAATGAGAGTGAGGTCAGTGACATTATCGAAAAGCGTGGCAGGCTTCAGGGGCCGAATGGTCTACTCCTGCTACTATTCCTTTATGTTCTGATGTTCTCTATACATCCAGTTAGATCACAGGGCGAATTGTTATTGTCAATCTCCATGCAGTTAGATAATTGGCCTCACTCAAATTGTAACTGTACATCCAGTTACATCACTGATGCACTATTGATGTCACCGCCCCTCCATTTAGATTTCTGACCTCACTTGTACTGAGGTTTCGTCACTGACTTCAATAGTATTTTCACTATCTGCCCTGTTAAATCACTGACAGTATTCTTAATTGCACTCTCCATCCAGTTAGATCTCTGTCTTCATTCTTACTCTCAATATCCATCCAGTTAATATTATGAGCTCAATATAATTGTAACTTACCAACCAGTTAGGTCACTGACTTTACTCTTATTGCCATTAACAATTCACTTTCATCATGAACTTCACACGTGTTGGCAATATCCACCAAGCTTGAACGCTGATGTCACTCTTGTCAATTTCCAACCAGTTGCAAAATTGTCTGCACTTATACTTTGGCTGTCAATCAGTTAGATCAATGACTTCACAATTGTTGCCACTGTCCAACCAGAATGAAAACAAGCCTCACTCTTTTTGGCAATCTCCATCCAGTTAGAACACTGAACTCAAACTTATTGTCACTATTCATCCAGTTATATTATTTGACCTCGCTCTATTTTCCCAAACCATCCAGTTAGATAATTGCAATCACTCTCACTTTCATTATACATCCAGTAAGATTTTCTGAGCTCACTCTAACTGTCACCAACCATCCAGTTAGGTAATTACCTTCATTCTCATTGTCACTAACAATTCACTCCGATCATAAGCCTCAAACACATTGTCAGTGTCCATCCAGTTCTATCCCTGATATTCTTATTTTCATTATCCAAACAGTTACATAACTGATATTAGTCATATTAATATCATCCAGTTATATCAATCTCGCTTATTGTGACTGACCAACCAGTGAGAAGAAGGAACACTCACATATTGTCACTAACCAACAATTTAGAATACTGACCACACTCTCATTTTCACTATCCATCCAGTTCGATCACTGACCTCAATCTTATTGTCACTGATGAGGTGACTTTGATGAATTGACCACAAGAGACTGCTGTACAGGTTACGATCGTTTATTCTAGAAATTGCAAGGAGAACACCATTTCAATGCAGCCTGAGACAGTACAATGTGAATCTACAAGTGTTCATCAGATTTATAAATTGTTGGTCACATACAAGAAAAGTTTCCAGATTTAGATCTTGTCAACATGCAGGTTTACATAAAACTGACAAGTCTGCTGACACGTACACGCATTTTATATGTTTCTCACCCAGGCAAAGACCCTCCGTCCTACCTAAACTAGGATCATCTAATCTTACACTATCTGCTGTAAACAGGCTCAAACTTAGCTGTTTAACAACCAAAGGCTCCAATCTGACTCGCCAAATAAGCAATCTATCATATTTACAATTTTCTTCATCCAATATGGCCTTGCCGATACTCACAAGCCTTGAGAATGTTCAAGGTTTAGATTTCTCTCTGTCAAGCCTCGCCTTTAACTGTTAACTACTTACACAGACACGTTTTGGATATTTTAAGGATTGATTCCTTTCAATAAATTCTTATTGTATCACTATTCTGTATCCCTTTATTTTCCCCTAACAGACCCCCCTTTTGGCCCTTGGTTTAGCCCAAGGTAGCCAACTACAGTGGTATTGTCTTTTCCGATCCCCTTGCGCACCATAAACTATTGATCCTGGCCACTTATCGAGCTTTGGCACGAAAGTTTACGGGACCTGCTCAAATCATTTGTATCATCTGCTACTTTAATCCGAAGCTCTGGCTTTCCAGATTCCTGCTCCAACTACTAAATCTCCCCCAGTGTCAATTTATGCGACCTCTGGCTGCGGTATGGCAAATAAGTTAGATACATAATTAATATCAGCTGAAGTATGAATAGTGCATGGGAGATAATGCGAATCCAGAGGTGTATCTGTACTTTCAAGCCCCAATTCCACAGATACACACACAAGGTGGAAGCATCTATTTGTTCAATATATGTCTTTAAGGCTCTAATTTGCTGCTGCTTTTTGCAGTAATTTCTTTATATCTGCTGAGCCTGTCCCCGAGTCGTGGTGAGATGCTCTGGTAATAGGGGAATTTCATAGGAGAACTGCTTCAGATACTGTGTCAGATTATCCTTAAGGCTTTCCATGACCTGAATTGTAGTATTTTGTATATTTCAACCAGTTCCACCTTCCCCACCCTGTTGGCAGCTGTGAGTGTAGGCATACAGAATGTTTGTGGATTGGGCATAGATGGTTGCCCCCATACTGGATTATTTCCAACCATGTGGTTATACAATATTGCGCATTTCCTGTATATGCAACATGGGTCGGTTCCTTTGCAGCACATGTAGTTTCCATTGTACCGTTTGCTACTGCTTTAAATCCACACTTTGCTTCCTCCATCCTATATATCGGATGTGCACATACTACTGCGGTGGATTCTATGCTGCACCCTTCTGATGTGGTGCGAAGTATATTCCCTTCTATGTCTACTGCATAAGGCGGAATATTGTGATACTTAATATAGTTATCCCCCCGTATAACCCTAATACTTTCTTCTCTTTATAATATCCTGCCTGCTGTTGACTTGGGTCTGACTGGTATTAATCATCAAATGCATATTAGCATTTTACTATTTAATATACTTTCAACATTCATTCTAACTATGTTTGTGAACCTCTGAGCTGGAAACCAGTTAAGTCAGGTTCTTGTGTCACAAAAGAATAAATACATGTTCATTAGTTACCCACAAATAACCTACCTCTTCCTTTATATGTTATGAAATATCTCGTGCTTGTTCCAACGCGCAGGGTCCATTGGTGCTGCAAGACCATTCCTGCTCTCTTCATCTGAAATATCGATCCCTATTTCAATTAATTTATTGATAGTCCCCGTTTGACTTTCGATCACGGTCGATAGGTTTTTAATTAACTGTGTCACATCCTGGTTCGTATGTAATTGGGTATGCTGAGTTCCCGGCCCCTGCCCTAAAATCTCCTTAAGCTTAATACTCAGGGCATGGACATTTTGATCGACATTTGCGAGTTCAAAGGAATTAACTATTGATGTCCCAGTATTGAATAACATGACAGCACCATCTATCAGGCTGTGCTTAGCTTGGACCCCCCTGGGCGTTTTCGCATCCCGCCGTTAAACTGGACCACGTCAGCTATCAACCGGCTCATCAGAGCTGTATGAAGTACTAGGTAGTGAGTTTGGCACTACTGCGGCAGGGCGACAGTGGATACATTCAAGACTAGGGGTACCAGCTCATGGTGTACATTAACATATACCACTTTATTTTGTTTGATTAATAAGAAAACATTTGTCAGCCCTGGATACATGGCCGGACAAGATTGGTTGGTTGTTGTAGCATTAACCGTGGGGGGACTGGTACCGGTATCAGTATGCTCCCTTGGACGGACCTCCTACGTCCATCTTTAGCCACCTTTGCTTTCACGAGTTGGTATGATATTATCTATTGCGCTAGAGATGTACCATTTAGAATCTCGACATGAGTATGAATAACTTTGTGTGTTGTTGCACATGCTACATGATCATGGTTTTCAACCGTACAGCCAAAGCAGAACTGCCTTTCCCACTCCATATACCTAAGACACAGAATAGTTAAATCTGGGAATTTAACTTAAGTGCCATCTTCTGCATCCAAGGACCCATGATTTCTCATCAAATTGTGCCCGACATGAAGCGTACACTTACTAAAATTCAAGAGCACTTGTTCTACTAATGTTACAGTTAATATTCCCCATTGTAAATTGTATTGGGAAATGTCCTTGCTGCACCAAATTCCCTCCAGTGGTGCGGTTATTATCATCATCACCATGCTCACGAGGATTGAAAATATATTTAACATGCTGTGAACTCAAGCAGATGACTATCGCAGGCCGGTTGATGAGATTTGTTTAGTGGGTAAAAAACAGTGTTTCCAGCACCCCTTTAACCTCAAGCCCATGCATGCGCACATATCACTGGTCATGATTACTTCATATCGTCCCATCCATCTGGCTAGCAACCCAGGCTTCTCAGTGCAAATTTTGACCATAAATTTCTCCCCCAGGCCAGGCACTTTCGCTTGATCTGATCTGACCATCCCTTCCAAGTCCTGAAAAATCTGCTGATTCCTGGCTTCCTACCTTAGTCGATGAACTGTCGACACAGCTCCGACAAATTGCCTTTTCCCCTCCCTTCCCAAACCCAATTCCTCACTGCCATTTATGACGTCTGCTGGCAATCACATTGTCCTCCCTGTCATCAAGTTGCACGGGATTAATCCCATGTTTCTTTTAGGCGTTGCCCGAAGTCCCTTAAGGATGCTGGATAATAAGTCTGCCGAACCTTGTCCTGTATGCTTGGATGGCCTTTGCCAATTCTTGTTTTAGGGTCCTATTCATTCGTTCAACCATGCCTGAGCTCTGTGGATATAAGGGACATGGAACTTCTGTTTAATTCCTAGACACTTACTTATTTAATATAGAATGCAATCTTTAAACTGCGTACCTTGATCTGAACCCTTCTGCAAGGGTATTGCCCAGCGTGGAAACACTTCTTCTAATATTATCCGGGCCATAGTTGTGGCTGAGCAATACCCTGAGAGGAAAACCTTTGCCCATCTTGTGAATTGATCGATAATAACGAGGCAATAGTTTTTCGCTGGACTTGGCGTGAGGGGTCCTCTAAAGCCTATTTGTAACTTTTCCGAGAGACCCATCGGTTGGCGATGGTGTTACGTGTTAATTTTGATGGCTCCACCACAATTATGTTGGGCACATATCAGATATTGCTGCCAATAATTAGATACATTTCTTCCCATTCCGTGCCAGCAACAGCATCTGCCCAACTGTATTCCGTTCCGTGATGCGAATTCCTTTGGTATATTCTCACATGATTATGTTGAATATATTGGGGAGTTACTACCTCTGCATCTTTTTGCCACACACCATCCGTGTATTCTGCTGCACCCTGCCCCTTACACTGTTCACTTCCCCCTATCCTAGCATCTCGGTGTAAATGCGCCACGTTTATTTCCTCCAGACCCACTTCCGTTACCTCCACCATATACCCTGGGCTGGTAGCTGCGGCCTCTTTGGCCACTTTATCTACATCTTGGTTGCCCAGCTCGATGGAGTCCGATAACTCCTGATGGGCTTTAACCTTTATTACTGCTGCTTCTGGGGGTAAGTCAGCTTCATCTACCATAGCTCTAATTAAAGCTTCACGCTGTACCTGACCCCTTCCCGATGTGACATAGTCACTGCGGCTCCAAGCTCTCATATAGTCAAGAAATACACCGAAGGCTTATCTACTGTCTGTATAAATATTAACTTTTTACACTTGTGCTATATGCAGAGCCTCTTTCAGTGCCACCAACTCTGCCACTTGAATTGATAAATTACCCGTCAGTTCTCGCCTACCCAGGAGCTGTCCTTTTCCATCCGCCACCGCTCAACCAGTGCATGGACTCTATCCACATATCTACGGGCCCATTCACAAAGAAGGACAGATCTGGGTCTTCTAGCTCATTCTCCATCACTACTCTTGCATTCTCTTCATTTATCTCCCTCGAGCAGTCATGATTGAGTTCGATTACATGTTCCTTTCAGTCTAGCAGGCAGCCCCTCTGCTGGGTTTGCCCCTAAATCACGAACGATTAGAAACGATTTATCTGGTGGGAAGAACATAGCTCCCCATGCCATCCCCTGCTGTCAGAAATCGTTCTTAAGTTTCCCGTATAAAATTATTCTGCTATACTGTGAATTGTAGATCTGCTCCAAGTCTACGGGTGACTGTTTTGTTGAAAAATAACCTACCAGTCTCATTCGATACCCATGTTCTTGGGAGAGGACCACTCTGTAAATTCTCCCATAGTTATGGGTATAATGATGAAACACCTTGCCGATACATGACAAACCAAAGGCTGGCGTTTGCATAAGCACACGATTTAGCGCCATCTGAGCTATTTCATGTCTCTCGCTCCATACAATCCTGCGATGCGCTCCCCCCATTTACCAATTCTTGTTTGGATGCTACTAACTTCGAAATCTCCTCAACAAAGGCCCTATATTAATTAAACAATTCCCAGATTTGCCCAACTCCCCGCAAATCCACGGGTCTCAGAACTATCTAAAGCTTCCTTCCGATTATGGGGGATTTGTCGTGTGCCCTGTGATATGATATAACCCACATACTGCACCTCCCGTGTTCCTAAATGACCATTCTTTAAACAGACTTTACTCCCAGTCATTTCGAATAATCCTAGAAGGTGCACCAACGTCCCTATGTGTCCTGTTGCCCTGTTTGAGGCAATTAAAAGGATATCCACGTATTGGAACACTATCTGCCCTTGTCTAATTCTGCACGACTCATCGATACGCACATCACCCGATGAAAAATTTATGGTCTATTGTGGAAGGCATGAAGCAAGGTCGTCCAAGTCTATTGTCTGTGACTGAGCATGAAAGCAAATTTATCCTGAGACTCCTCGTCTATCAGTATCGCCCAAATACTGTTTGATACATCCAGGACTGCAATGATTGTGTGGCTCGGCCCTAGATTGTTGGATATAGTGGCAGGAATTTGGCGTTCCACTGGTGTCACCTTAATTAAAGCTGCATAGTCAATTGTTAATCGATGTGACCCGTCCGGTTTCTTAACGGGCCAAATCGGGGAATTGGTGGTGGACTGTGTCCTCCTCAGTATCCTACCCTGCACTAGTCTCCATGTGATATCCTCAATGCATCCTGAGCCTCTGATTTAATAGGGTATCATTTTCATGGGTGGTGTTCTTGCCCAGGAATATGTATGAGTGTCATTTAACCTTACTACATTCGAGTTTTTGGCATGCCCAAACACTAGCAAATGACGACCCAGGATACCCCATTCTCTATGTATTCCTGATTGATATAGGAGGATCACTGTTCGATTCTTCATAAGTGCGCCATGCATTTTAATCTTATCATTCTGTCAGTTAATTACTGCCTTTATTATATTATAATTTCCATCCCTGTAATGGGCCCTCATGGGTTTGTCCTACCTGTTTACGAATAGGGACTATCAATCCCCCTACTTCTAAAGGGGTGATGTCACATTGCCTCGCCCGCATGTGTATCCGGTTTATTCCTGTCATTGTGTTGGTAGCACACATAGTTGTTTGCTCCAGGTCCATTAGTGAAATAGACGTCCAGGTCTCTATTCACAATCTTGGCTGCCGGCCCCCCTAAATGCCCGTTAACAAACATCCGTGGGTACTTGCTCCTGGACATCCAGAGGGCCGGCGCTACCTATGCCTGGCTTGACAGCTCCCGGAGTAGCCTCCTGGCCTCATCAAATGTCAAAAGCCTTTAACCCGGATTAGCGTCATTTCCTCGGGACTCTCTGGGACCCTGACCTCTTGCCCTCTACCAGAGACAAACAATCACACCGGATGTACCCAGTCTTCCTTCAATTAGTGAATCTTAACCGCATTTCCGAGAGCGCCTTCCATTCACTCCTACATTCCCTCACTATATCCCTGTGCTTTCCACAATAATAACTCTAGCTTCGGACTAACAGCTACCACTGGGCCTTAACTTTATGCCTCTGGAGGTCCAATTCCGTAGCCCAGCGCATGATTTCATTATAAATGCCTCCTACTGAGGGGCCTATTCTAATAACCTTCTGGTATTCAAAGCCAAACCCCTTCTCTTCAATGTTTTCTTGTAGAACACGTCGTCCAGCAGAAGGTTTGGTTTTCCTGAACATTGCACATAAGTTCCCCACTTCTGCTCTGCAAAGTCCATTACGAACTCACCCTTCTTCTCTACCAAGGATGTTATACACCCCGAAATTGTCTTTCCCTTCACTAACTGCTCTGTAAAACTCCCTGGGCAGGGCTGAAGCC
Organism: Carcharodon carcharias; assembly: GCF_017639515.1. Taxonomy (NCBI): domain Eukaryota; kingdom Metazoa; phylum Chordata; class Chondrichthyes; order Lamniformes; family Lamnidae; genus Carcharodon; species Carcharodon carcharias. Next base: position 111,627,086 of record NC_054484.1, on the reverse strand, counting down.
TACTCCCGGTCTGGCAGGTCCCAATTTTTCGCCCACTCTCCACTCCTAAGTGGTACGTGTACTCTTCCCTAAATATCCACTGTGCACTGCGTCTTCACCAGTACGTGGGTATCAGGAGGTGGTATTGCATGGAAATCTTGCATTTAATGCAATTTTGTTCCAAAATCTGAGTTGTGGTTGTTATGCCTAGTTTTATGTCTCGAAAATTAATTAATCAAACCCTGCTTTTCTCCCGGGCTGAATGCTGTGTGCATAAACTCCTCTATAGCCCTCTCAGATTCCTCATTCCTTCCATCCCTCGGCCCCCATTCTCCCTACAGGCTTTAATTCGCCTTTCCTGACATTACTTTTCCTAAAGGTTATTGATATAGGAGCCCAGGAATAAAACCGGCACAGTGGTGCAGTTGGTTTGTATGAGGGCGGAACTGCCTCGGCTCCCACATAGGCTTCCCCTTCAGAGCGTATCGCCTCTTGACCAGTGCCACTGCAGGCTGCTGCCACCACTGTTCTGATTTGTCCTAGAACTGACGTTTTTTTCCTATCTCTCTAATCGACTGGAGTTTATTATTAACTGGTCTGCAGAGCTGTAGGTACCATTATCCCTTTCTTTACCTTATCCTTTGTCGGCTCTATCCACCACTTGTTTTATTCACTGAGGGTTCCCTGTCGGCTACACCACTCCTTCTGCCTTTTAGTGATTTAGTGACTGTTGTTGCACTATGAACCTTGTAATGGAGTCCGCATTTCCCCAGTCGATTTCCATAGTTCTGTTTTGTTTCCCTGACGACACTCTGTTCCTTTTTTCTGTCCATCTCTTTTTGCTACATTCACATGTCCTGTCAACTTAACTATCTAAGGTATGTACGGTTACACTGGGACCTGGCCTCCCTGCACGGCTTCTGCTAAGGTTATATTTCAAACGGAACCCACTAGCACGTTTCTGTCCTCCTCTTACTCGGTACTGACATCCCTGTGCGGCTTCGGCTAAGGCTATATCTCAAACCTTAGCCTGCCAGCATGGCTTCACCCTCCTCATAACTGGGGTCTGGCCTGCACGGCTTCAGCTATGGTTATATTTCAAACCATAACCCGCCTGCATGGCTCTGCCTCCTATCTCTGATAATGGTCCAGCCCTCCCTGCATGGCTTTGGCCACGCTAGCCCGCCTACACGGATCCACCTCTTACCGCTGCCGCCTCATACCTCCTGTCCTGAGTCCTCCTCCTGATTCATTGATACTTGACAGGACAGTTCTGGGGTAGATTTACTAAAACAGCTACGGGTAGTAAATCAATATACTCACCTACTTTGCAGAGCTGTGCCGAGGATCCGATCCAAATATCCTGCCGACTATACCAAATTGATGTGATCACTTTGACAAATCGAACACAGGAATTTCAGGTAAAGGTCACAATATTTTATTCGAGAAATTGCAAGAGGAGAACATTTCAATATAACTTGAGAAAGTACTCTGCTGAACTACAAGTGTTCATCATATTTATACATTATTGGATTACGTAAAAACGCAGTTTCCAGATATCAATCCGGTTAAAATAAAAGATAACATTAAACAGAAAAGTCTAGTGACCAGTGCATGCTTCGCATGGTCCTTTTTTGTTGCTCACCCCAGCAGAGACCCTGTATCATACCTGAACTAGGACCATCTGTTATTCCCCTATCTGCTGTAAACAGGCCCAATCTTAGTTCCTTTACAACCTAAGGCTCCAGTCTGATACAAAAAGAACCCAATGTATCATATTTACATTCCTCGTCATCCAATATAACCTTACTGATACTCACAGGCCCTGCGAATGTGCAGGTCCCTCTGTCCAGCCTTGCCTTCAACTATTTTTACTGCTTCTGCAGACAGGTTGTGCCTGCTTGGATATTTTAAGTATTAATTTGTTTTAACTGTATCCCTATACTAAATGGGATCCCTATACTGTCTCCCTTTATGTCCCCCTAACAATCCCATACTTTGATATTTTGTTTCTTTACTTTTAACCGAATTAAATAAACTTCTCCAGGTTAGTTCCAATTGCTGTGGACTGTCTAGAGGAAGTATTACGCTGTAGCTAAAACAGTGCTGCAATTTCCATCGGTGTAAATGATGGGGGCGCAGTAAAGGGGGATTCATTCTCTAATATACAATGTTGTACCTGTCATATGAGTGTTGGATTGGGACTGGGAGGAGGGAAATTTATGGTGTATATAACCACATCTGTCAGTGGTCAGGGAGTGTTTGATGTGGGTATTGTACAGAATGTTGAACTCTCTATCTACCCCAAAGTTATATCTGCTTTGGAAGTTTTTGAACGGGATAGTGTAGAAGAAGAATTATCCTCCTCTAACTAACAATGTGATATACCGATGAGCGTGATGGGAACAGCGAAGATGAAGTTAAAATCCAACCTAAAGTTCTGCTTTGCCTGCGCAACTGGTGTTTGCTGGTCAGAGAGTGCCGAGAGATTTTTCTCTTTATTTAACCTCGTGTTGTCACAGGCCTAGGAGTGTTTGATGAGAAAGTGAACGAGCTTTATTATCTCTCTCATCTTGAGCTGCCGCTGCACGAGAAGTGTTTGGTGGTGATGGTGCATGGTTTTATTTTATGTCTTTCCAATCCAACATCAGTTATGAGTGTTTGAAGGGACAGTGCACAAGGAGCTTCGCTCTGCACCTAACCCATGCATTAAATGCCATGATTCCACAGGGAAGAAGAAACTTTGCCCTTTACTCAACACAGTGCTATACCTGTCCTTGGAATTTTTAATGGATAGCTGGAAGAGGGAGGGTAATTTTTGATCTTACAAGGTGCTGCATCTTCCTGGGATTTTTCAATGGGGACAGTACAGAGGGAGATTTACTTTCTATCTAATCCCATTCTGTAGCAGTTTGGGAGGAAATTTTGGACAGATTAAGGGGAGATTTAATCTGCATCTCACCACGGAATGCAAATTAATTCAAAGGGTTTGATGGGGAAAATTTGAGGGAGCTTTGCTCTGATTCTTTCCGGTGCTGTAATAGCCTAGGGAGTTTTTGATGGGACAGGATAGAAAGAAATTTTCTCTGCATCTAACATCATGATCTGTGCCTGGTGGATACATCAGAAAGGACATAGGGGACTCTTTTTAATGCTGTTACTATACCTGTACTTGGAGTGTGGAATGGGACAGTGGACAATAAGAATAATTCTCTATGTAAGCCCCTGTTGCAACTCTCCTGGCTGTCATTGATTTAAACAATTGCCATGTGCCTCCCCATCCTCAGTAATCTGTTTAATTCCCATGCTTTTACATCATCCACTTTGTTCTATTTGTCACTACCCATCCTGAGTCATCACTGACCTGACCCTGATTGTCAATAGCAATCAGGTACTACATTTACCACACCCTTCTTTTCTCTTCCCGACATGTAGATCACTTGCTTCACTCTCAATGCCACCACACATTTAGCTGCATCAATTTCATCACTCATTAAAACAATCCATCCCACCACATCACTTGCCTCACTTCCATTGAAACTTCCATTCAATGGTGTCAATTTCCTCACTGTGACTGTTAAAATCCATAGATATATGGCTTATTGTCAGAATCCATCCAGTTTTATCACTCACCTCACTCTTGTTGTCACTTATTTTGCATGTTGGCATACATGGATTTAGGCAGACAAATTGATTTTTGGCCTGTCATGCTAGGAGGTTGGAGTTTAAAATGAGGATTTCTTATAACAATTTTAAGGGAATTGTTGATGATGTTCCTGTAATCCTGTGTACACTTTTGCTCCCCTATTTAAGAAAGGAAATATAGGCAGTTCCAAAGACATTCACTGGGCTGATTACTGGGATGATATGGGTGATTTGTGAAGAACGGCTTAATAGGATTGGCCTTAATACATTAGAGTTTGGAAGAATGAGGTACGATCTTTTTGAAACGTACAAGGATCTGAGGCACCATGAAAGGGTCTATTTTGAGAAGATGCTTGCACTGTTGAGATAGCCTCGAACGAAGGGACACAGTTAGAGAATAAGTGTAGAGTATTATAAAATAGCAAAGCTATTTATTCAGACAGACAAAAGCGAATGTCAGCAATTTTCCATCCTAGACAGTTGTGGATAGTATATAAATTAATGCATTTAAGGAGGAGTTAGATATGTTTTTGAAATACCTGGAAAGTGAGGGCTGTTAGGAGCTGGGACGTAAGAGGGATTGTAGCCTGGAGCAGATCAGCCTTGGTTTTCTTGACAAGCAGGGCAGACTTGAAGGGTCAAATGACATAGTCCTGCTCGTTTCTCTTAATCTGTTTATGTTCTCCATCCATTCAGTTAGAACACTGGCATCACTCGTATTATCACTGGCAGTTCAGTTAGATCACTGTCCACGCTTATTTTGTGAGTACCCATCCAGTTAGATCAATGCATTCACTCTTATTGCGAATATTCATCCTGTTAGATTACGGACCTCTCTGATTTTCCCACTGTACATCCATTTACATCACTGAACTGACTGTTGCTCCCACTTTCCAAGCAGTTAGATAAAGGACATCGCTCGCATTGCCACTGTCATTGCAATTGGATCACTGGACTGGTTCCAATCGTCACTACCCTTCCACTTAGATCACTGAACTGAATCTTATCCACACAGTCGATCCATTTTTACGACTGACCTTACTCCTGTTGTGACTATCAATCTAGTTAGATCACTGGCCTCGCTGTTATTGTCATTATCCATTTTGTTTTAATAATTCACGGGGCTCAAGGCTTCGCTGGCTGGGACAACATTTTTTGCTTTTCGCTAATTGTCGTTGATAACCTGGTTTTGAGTTGCATACAAAACATTGCTGTTCATGTGCTGCAGGTGCACCAACAGTGCAGTTGGATAGGGAGTTTCAGGATTTTCACCCAGTGACAGTGAAGGAACAGCGATATATTTCCATATATGGATGGTGAGAGACTTGGAGGGAACACTCTAGTTGGTGGTGCTCCCATGTATCTTTTGCCCACGCACTCCTAGATAGTAGAGGCCTTGAGTATGGAATAAGTTTTCGATGGAGCCTTGGATAATAGCTACAGTCCATCATGTAGACGGTACACATTGCTGTTTCTGGGCGTCCGTTGTGGGGTTAGAGAAGACTGTGGATGTGGTGCTAATTAAGTGGATTGCTTTCTCCTGGAGCGTATCGAGCTTCTTGAGTGCAGTGGAAGCTGGTCTCTCCCATTTAGGTTGCTGAGCTCACTATTTTTCTAACTGTGCATCCACTGAGATCACTACCCTCGCCCTTCTTGTTGTTGTGGATCCGCTTAGATCACTTACCTCACTCACATTATCACTGCTGACCCTGTTAGAAAACTAACCTCACGTTTATCATCACTGTCCATCCAGATAGATCGCTGACCTCACCCTTCTTGTAACTATCCATTAGGTTATAACAGTAATCTGATGGTAGTTTTCAATATCCATAAGATTACATCAATGAACTCACTCTTCTTGCTGCATCCACTCTATTAGATCACGAACCACATCCTTATTTGCACAGTCCATCCAGTTAGCTTACTGGCCCTACTCCCATTGACAATATCCATCCAGACAGATCGCTAACTTCACTCTCAGTGTCACTATCCATCCAGTTTCATCACTTACCTGTCAATATTGTCAATATCATTCCAGTTGGACCAGCTATCTCACTAATATTTTCACTAACTTTTAAGTTAAATCGGTGACATCAATATTTCTTGTCAATCTCCATCTCGTTACGTCGCTGGCCTCAATCTTATTGTCACTCTCTGCCCAATTAGATCACTGAGCTCATTATTATTATAACTATCCATCCAGATAGATTACTGACCTCCTTCAGATTGTGGGTCTACATCATATTAGGTCACACTTATTGTCATTATCCAGCTGTTTAGTTAAGTGACCGCACGCCTATTGTCACTGTTCTTCCAGATAGAACAATCATCTCATTCCTATTGCCACAACCCACAGTTAGGCTACTGGCATCATGCATCTTGTCACTGTCCATCCAGTTAGATCATTGATATCACTCTCATTGTCACAATCCATCCAATTAGATAGCTGACCTCACCTTCACTGTCACTGTGCTTCCAAATAGATCACTGAACTCACTGTTATTTTCACCACATGTTCATTTGGACAACTGCACAACCTTTATAATTCACAATCCATCCAATTAAATAGCTGACCTCACCTTCACTGTCACTGTGCTTCCAAATAGATCACTGAACTCACTGTTATTTTCACCACATGTTCATTTGGACAACTGCACAACCTTTATAATTCACGATCCATCCATTTAGATAGCTGACCTAAATCCTATTTTGATTTTACTTTCAATTAGGTCAGTGAAATCACCATTTTTGTATGATCCATTGAGTTAGATCAGTGACATCTCATTTATTGTCACTTTCCATCCTGTTGGATCACTAAGTTAGTAGTACACAATTCCATAGATCTCTAAACACATGCTAATTATCACTATCCATCCAGGTGTATTACTGGCCTCTCTTTATCAATTCGATATATCGACATTTAACATTAAATACATATTCATTGTCACTATACATCCAGGTACATCACAGACGTCACTTATTTAATATCTTACACCCCCACAGATCATTAAAATCATGATAATTGGTACTCGCCACCCAAATACATCACTAGCCTCAATTTATTAATGCTGCAAATCCCTAGTAGTCAGTAATACATGCTCATTTAACTCTCCATCCAGATACATCACTGACCTCACTACATTATTACAACACGTCCCCATAGATCACTAAAGACATGTTCATTGTCACTATCCTTCCAGATATATCACTGACGTAAGTTCATGAGTGCTGTACATCCCCATAGATCATTAAATGCATGCTCATTATAACTCACCATTGAGATACATCACTGGTCTCACTGATTAATATTATTTATTCCCAGTGACTTCTAGAGACAAGCTCAATGCCAATATCAATCCAAGCACATCATTGAACTTATGTTTTTAATGTATTACATCTCCGGTGAAAAAATAAACATATGATCATTGCCAATATCACAGAATCACAGCATCACAATCCAGAGGTGGCCCTTCGGCCTACCGGGTCTCCATCGACAATTGAGAAACTCTTGACCTGCTTACTAATCCCTTGGCATTGAATGTTATGACGTTCCAAGTGGGCATCCCGGTACGTTTTGAAGGATGTGAGGCAACGCATTTCCACCACCCTCCCAGGCAGTGCATTCCAGACAGTCGCCACCCTTTGTGTAAAAAAAGTTTTTTCCTCGCCACGCCTCTAAACCTACTGCCCTTCACCTTGAAGTTAACACCAATTGTGATGGATCCTTCAACTAAGGAAAGCAGCTAGTTCCTATCCATGCTGTCCATGCCCTTCAGAATCGTGTACATCACGATCAGGCTGCCACTCAGTCTTTTTGGCTCCACCGAAAACAACCCAGGTCATCCCAACCTCTCTTTAGAACATAAGTGTTTAATTCCAGGCAAACATCCCCGTGGATCTGCTCTTCAACCCCTCCAGTTCAATCAAATTCTTCCTATAATGTGGCTACCAGAACTGCAAACAATCAGCCAGCTGTGGCCTCACTAAGGTTCTATGCATGACATCAAAACTTTTATAATCATTGTATCAGTAGGCCAAGGCAAGAGTCCCATATGCTTTTTCTAACCACGCCAATAACATGCCCCTCTGTCTTCCAAGATATATGTGCAATATGCTCAGGTTACTTTGTTGCTCTGAACTTCCTAGTGTCCTGGAAAAACTCAGCAGGTCTGGCAGCATCGGCGGAGAAGAAAAGAGTTGACGTTTCGCGTCCTCATGACCCTTCGACAGAACTTGAGTTCGAGTCTAAGAAAGAGTTGAAATATAAGCTGCTTTAAGGTGTGTGTGTGTGTGTGTGTGGGGGGGGGGGGGGGGGGGGGGGGGGGCGTGGAGAGAGAGACACTCTCTCTCTCTCTCTCTCTCTCTCCCCCCCCCCCCACCCCCCACACACACACACCTTAAAGCAGCTTATATTTCAACTCTTTATTGGACTCGAACTCAAGTTCTGTCGAAGGGTCATGAGGACTCGAAAAGTCAACTCTTTTCTTCTCCGCCGATGCTGCCAGACCTGCTGAGTTTTTCCAGGTAATTCTGTTTTTGTTTTGGATTTCCAGCATCCGCAGTTTTTTTGTTTTTATTCCTAGTGTCCTGCCGTTCATTGAATACTTCCTTGTCAAATTATTCCTTCTAAAGTGCATCACCTCACAACTTGCACGGTTAAATTTCTTCTGCCAGTTAACTGCCCATTTGGACATCCCATCAAAAACTTCCTGTAGTCCAGAACACTCAAACTCACTGTTAATCACCTGGCCAATCTTTGTGTAAACCGCAAACATACAAATCCTACCTTCCACAGAGTAATTTATGTTATTCATATTAATGACAATAATCAGGGACAGAACACAGATCCCTGTGTTACGCCAGTGGACACTAACTACCAACCACTAAAGCATCCTTCTGTCATTACCCCCTGCCTCCCACCATTAAGCCAATTTTGAATCAACCGTATCAAATTATCCTTGAATCCCTTGTGCTTTTGCCTTCATTCTATGACTCCCATGTGGGAACATTGTTAAAAGCTTTGCTGAAATCCACATAAACTTCATCAACTCCACGAACCTCATCTACACACCTGGTCACCTCCTCCAAAAAATTCAATCAAATTTTTTAGACAAAGCCATGCTGACTCTCCTTGATCAAACCTTGCCTCTTCAAATGAAGATAGATACAATCCTTCAGAACATTATCCAAAACTTCGCCTACCGCTGATGTGAGAATCACTGGCCTATAGTTCCCTGGTTTATCTCTACAAATCTGCTTAAATAGCGGAACCACATTAGCTGCTCTCCAGCCCGATGCCCCACACCCCCACCCCCGGTGGCCAGAGATGAATTTCAAAAAAATGTTTACAGCCACTGCGATCTCCTCCCTTGCCTCTCTCAATAGTCTGGGAAACAAATCTTCTGGACCTGTATTTTTTTTTCACTTTTAAGCCTGCCAACACCGCCACTACCTTGTCACTGCCAATATCAATTTGCTTAAGAACCTAGTAGTCTATCATCCGGAGTTCGATGCTTTCATCCTCATTCTCTTGCATGAAGACATGTGAATTATTCATTCAGCAGTCCAGCAATTTCCTTTAGTTCCGGCCATGTATTGCCTAATTGGTCCGTTATGGGCCCTACTCCTTCACTAGTTATCCTCTTCCCATTGGCATACTTATATAATATATTGGGAATTTCCTTACTTTAACCAGCCAAGCTTTCTGATAACCCCTCTTTGCTTTCATAATTGCTTTCGTAAACTCCACCCTGCGTTTTCTGTACTCCACTACTTCCTTAACTGATTTATTCCCTTGTACCTTCTAAACGCCTCTCTGCCTTTTGATTGTAAACTGAATACCTCTGGTCATCCATGGTTCTCAGGTCTGTTACTCTTTGATATTATCCTAGAGGAAACACGTTGAGCCTGTAACCTCCCCACTTCCATTTTGAAGCCGCTCCACTCTTCCTCTGTAAATGTCCAAAAAAAAAACTGTTTCCAGTCTACCTTGGCCAGATCCTGCCTTATTTTACTAAAGTCCACTCTCTCCTAATCAAAAACATTTTTTTTTGGCAACTTGTTCATTTCTTTGTCCATAACACACTTAAACTGTACCATGTGGTGTTGCTATCACTAAAATGCTCACCCACCACCACCTTGGGCAACTGTCCGGCCTCTTTCCCGAGAATTATGTCCAGCAATGCACCATCCCTTGCTGGACCCTCTACATATTCACCTAAACAATTTTTATGTACACAATTCAAGAAATCCACTCCATCCAAGCCCATAACACAATGTCTATCCCAGATAATGTTGGGAAAGTTCAAATCACCTAATAACATTTCCCTATTGTTATTGTTTTTACTTACCTCCACAAATTGTACGCAGAATCGTTGCTCAATTTCCCGATGTTTATCTGTATGTCAATAATACACACCTAATAATCTGGCTGCCCCTTTACTAATCCAAAACTCTACACACAAAGCATCATTCGATGCCCCTTCAAGATATCTTCTCACCTTACCGCAGTACCTGACTCCTTAACTAATAATGCAAAACCTGCTCCTGGTTTACCCCCTCCCCTGTCTTGCTTGAATATTCTATATCCAGGAATATACAGCTACCAAACCTGCCCTTCCCTCAACCATTTCCCAGTGTTGGCTACGATATCACCATTCCACGAATCAATTCCCAGCATTAGCTCATCCGTTTCACCTGTAATACTCCCGGAATTAAAGTACAGGCCATCCAGACTTGCCTTACCCCCTTGAAGCTTAATGCATCTGTACACCCTCTGACTTCATTGCTTTACTGTATTATCATGTGTCCCTATTGTGCTAACATTCTGTATCTTCTCCCTTTGCCGAATTAGTTTAAGCTCCCCCGAACTAGCACTAGCAAACACGCCCAGAATTAAGTTGAACCCTCCCTTGTTCAGGTGCAGACAATCCCACTTGAACAGAAACCACCTTCCCCAGAAACGGTCCCAGTGATCGAGAAATCTAAAACCCTGCTTCTTTCACCAACTCTTAAACCAAGTATGCATCTACGCTAGTCTCCCATTTCTGAGCTTGCTAGCATGTGGCACTGGGAGAAATGCAGATATTACAATGCAAGAGATCAAGCTTTTACTTCAACTGCACAACTCCCTGATTTATTGATGCAAGACCCCATCCGTCATTCTACCTAATTCATTGGTACCAACATTTCCCATGACCTCTGCCTTATCACCTTCCCCCTTCAGGATGCCCTTCAGCCGTTCAGTGACATGCCGGACCCTTGCACCAGGAAGTCAATAGACCAACCTGGATTCACGTTGACAGCCACAGTAGCGACTATCTGTTCCCCTGATTATAGGCTCGCCTACTACGATTAACCTTCAGAACTTTCTCCCCTCCTGTACAGTCAGGCTGCTTGTCGAGCCAAAAGCTTGGCTCTGCCCGCACTCCCTGATGGAAGCAGCACCCTCATCAGCCTCCAAAATGGAATGCCGATTTGAGAGCAGGACTCCAGGGGACACCTGAACTACCTGCCAGTTTCTCTTGGACTGCCTGGTCGTCACCCATTCCCTTCCTTCCTCAAGTGGTTTTTACCTCTTTGTGACCACCTTTCTAAACGTGCTAAAAACCCTATTCTCAGAATCTCGGATGTTCCAGTTTCCACAGTCACAGTTCCAGCTCTAAAACCCGAGCTTCAAGGAGATTCAGCTGGACACATGTCCTGCCCACATGCTGCTCCCGCGCACTGAGACTGTCCCCGGCTTCCCCCATGGAGCACGAGGAGCACACTACAGCTTGAGGGCTCATGCCATAATGTACCCCTTTAAAATTAACATTTTTACTCAATTACTCCAGGGCCCTTCCTTCCTGATCATTGTTACTGTAGAATATACAAACTGTACACCAGAAAAATACCTTAAATTATAGGTGATTAAATTAGTTAATTCCTTTGCCATTGCTTACAAGTAAATACTTTCTCTTATAGCCACTACTGCTGCAGCAGGCTCTGAAGATTTAAGAAGTTGTATAGCTGCAAAAAATTCAAAGAGCACCTCGTCCCCTCTGCACCGAATTTCTGTTTTTCACCGAATTGTCAGTACCCACCCTAGCTGTGCCCAACTCAGAGTGTGTTTTCTCTCCTGTCCGTGTGCAAGCACATTGTAGTGTGTTTCTCGATATTCCATTTCATAAATAGGGCTGAGTTGACTCACCACTAGTTAAGCTTCAAATAGCAATTATCAGACATTCAGGGTCTATTCAGCTTCCAGGTTATTGACGGTTAAATGTCAAACAGTCAGCTGATTCATAACATTACCAACATTTTACCAAGACTATTCAACATAAAAAAATTAAAGGGAACTTAAAGAGAAAGACATACCAGTAAAACTCCCGGTTTGCACCAAATTGCCAATACCCACTCTGGCTGTGTCCCACTCAGAAAATGCTCTCTCTCCTTTTCACGTGCCAGCAGATTGCTGTCTGCTTCTCGATAGTCCCTTTATTGAATAGAGCCGAGTTCATTCAACACTAGTTACGCTTGAAATGGTAATTAACACCTATCAAGGCCCTAATCATTCTCCAGGTGATTGACAGCTAAGTGTCACACAATCAGCTGAATCATCTACCTTACCAACGTTTTAACTAGATCATTGAATTTACAAAAATAAAAGATAAATTGAAAAGAAATACTTACCAGTTCAATTCCGGCTTTGCACCAAATTGCCAATATCACCCTAGCTTTAACCCAATCAGGATGTGCACCTACTCCTGTTCGTTTGCAAGCAACAATCCAGATACATAAATGACCTCACTTCATTAATGCTATGCACCCCCATATATCACTAAACGCATGTTCAATGTCAATATCCAACCATATTCATCACTGGCCTTGCTTTTTTTATAGTTCTACCCTGCCCCCTTTGAGCGTTAAACGCATGTGCAGTGTCAATATCCTCCCAGATAAATTACTGAGGTAAGTTTATTAATGTGATGCATCTCCAGTGAAAATTAAACATATGATAATTGTCAATATCGATCCAGATTCATTGCTCGTCTCACTTCACTAATACTATATCCCCCTTCACCCGGCCATAGGTCACTGAAAGCGTTCTCATTGTAAAAATCCATCCAGACAATGCACTGGCATAACTTTATTCATGATATGCAACCTCATTGATTACTAAACACATGGTCATTGTCAATGTCCATTCAGATACATCATTGACATAACGTTTGTAGTGCTATGCATTCCCATAGATCACTTCATACATTTTCATTGTCGATATCCTTCTGGATACATCGCTTTCCTTTCTTATTAATATTATTAATTCCCAGTGCCCAGTAAACACATGTTCGTTGTCAATATACATCCAGATACTTCCAGTTCTGTTGAAGGGTCATGGAGACTCGAAACGTCAACTCTTTTCTTCTCCGCCGATGCTGCCAGACCTGCTGAGTTTTTCCAGGTAATTCTGTTCTTTTTTTTCCATCCAGATACATGACTGATTTTAATTTGTCAATACTACAAATCCGCATAGATAACTAAACACATGATCATTGTCAATATCTTTTCATGTACATCACTGAAGTCACTTTATTAATGCCATACATTCCCACAGTTCAGTAAATAAACTCCCATTTTCGAAATCCATCCAGATATATCACTAATCTCACTTTCTTAACATCCCTGGTGACCTTTAAAAACATGCTCATTTTCAATCCATCCAGGTTCATCTTTGACACCCCCCATAGATCGTTCAACACAAATTCATTGTCTCTATCCGTCAAGATACATAACTTTCCACAATTTTATTAACAATGCACATCCATATAGAGCACTAAACACATGCTAATTTACACTATTCTTCCAGACACATAACTAACCTCACTTTGCTAATACTATTCACACCCATAAATAACTAAATACATGCCCTTTCTCACTATCAATTCGGTTGCATCGCTGAAATAATTTTATTAATTCTATACATCCTCATTGATGAGTAATGACATGCTCAATGTCAAATCTATCAAGATACATATTTGACCTAACTTTAATTAAACTCTATTTTCCCATTCGCCACTGAAGTCAAAGTAATTGTCACTATGCATTTAAGAACATCACTTCGCAAAAAAAAAAGATTCCAGCTGCTACCAAACATTCTCTTCATATTAATCATGACCTTGGCAATATTAAAGTAAGTTTCAGTGTAAAAATTTTGAAGTTGAAGTTGCTGTTGAGACAATGGGAATTTGAATTCAATCAGTGGTGGTCGGTCTATTTTCACCAGTTTACGGGCGTGCAGAGCTGTGTCAATGTAATTCCGAAAGGCAGCTGCATGTCACCACCTGTCTCGACAGGAAACGGAATGAAAACGAAATCATTCTGAATGTATCAGTTGGAAATGTTTTGCCTTTTGTTTGGTTAAAACTTGAGTTTCCTGTTGCATGAATGTAGATTTGCTTTGGGAATTTATGAAATGATATGGGCATAGAAGTCATTTGTAAACGTCTTTATATAGTTTAAGCTGTATAAATTATTTTTCTTCTAATAATTTAATGTAAATCCTCGAGGATTGGTGGTAGTGTTCCTGAATTTGGAGTCGTTTTTCAAACAAAACAGCAAAAATTTTTGTTTATGCCAGTTGGTTTTAATTTCCATCTGGGATTTTGAAAAAAACAAAACCTTGACCAACTGCGTCGTTCATAACGCTGTATATTCAGATTTATCGCAGCCCTCAGTCTTGTTGTCGTCACATTCACAGGTACATTAACAACTTTATTTTATTGTCACTATCCATGAGGTTAATCGCTGCCCCACTCCTATTGTTGTCACATATACAGGTACAATTCCAACGTTCATTTTACTGTCACTATCCATTCGGATACATCATTGTCCTCACTCCCAGAGCCACCACATACACACGTCCATTGCCACCATTCATTTAAAAGCCTTTATTCAGTCAGACACATAACTGTCATCATTCCTTTTGTCTCGAAATTGTCAACATGTATTTTACTGTCACAATCCATCAGACACATCAGTGTTCTCAGTCCTATTGTTAGCATCACTTACGAAATGCCCTGACTGATTCAGTGTTCTCCTCTCAATTAGCCGAGCTTGTTAAACAAATGGTATCACATCTCTCAATGAAAAAAAAAACAGCACCCGGATTTCTGTGTTGTATGAGCCCTCACAATGCCTTCTCATATAGAATCTCACATAGTAAACAAACCACGGCCTAGTCCGAGACACCCCCATTCCAAGAAGAAATATAAAACAAACTTGCTGCAGCATTGCACCCTGCCATTGCGTCAGTAATGTGATTATCTCTTTCGTTGCCCCTTCTATCTCACAGAGCTGATGCTGTGCTGAATAATATGAAGCTGGATTTCACAATGCCACTCCATTCCGACACAGTAACGAATGGTTTAATCAATTACTGAATACTGGATTGATCTTTTATCATTCAAAACGTCCCAATGTGAAAGCATGATGAAAGCATCACGTGTGTGTGTCCTGATCCCAACTATGGAAAGAGGATGGAAGTAATGTAGCATGAAAGGATCTCTTTAGATCATTTGAATAATTTGAAATCTATTAATGAATCAGCTTCCACATCAGATAGTTCCTTCAGGCCAATTGATTGGCAGCGCCTCTTAGTCCCAATATAAAGGACAAATATAATATTCTCCAATTTTTGATGAGTTTCATTTAAATTAGTCCAAAGCTTGCTGTGACATAAAACGCTGTGTAGAGTCTTGGAGAATGAACGGTTAACACTGCTAATCATTTGCTGGAAATAATGGCCCTTAGCTTCGAAATCATAATAAATGATTTTTTTTTTAATATTTAAAGGCATTTGAAGAAATAGATTTAGATTTTTTTGGAATTCATTTTTTGTAAGATCACAGACCATACTTTTAAAGAAATTCGCAAACAACTTCTCAGCTGAATACAACAAATCAATCCCTTTGCCATTTAATTATTACACTCACTCAATCATTGTAATAAGAAATGACACAAACTCCGGGAATTTTACTCACCTTGCTTAACTCTGGCATACAATTTCACTGTTGTGGGGCGAGGGTTCAAAGTTTCCTGAAGTTGGAGAGGGTTTGCTCATTTTCTGTTACACAGTGATTAAGTCATCGAGGTCTCGAAGCAACACTGGATTATTGAGCACACATCCATATACATTAGTGACCACAGTTTTAGTGTAGATGCCCAAATCAGATACAGGAAAAGATAATCATTTGAGGCAGTGACGTGGTGCAATGCTGTCTTGTACCTGGGCTGGAAGTGACATTATAAGCGAGAGCATTTGTAAGCAGTGGCTGTAAAGTTAAATCAGTGAAAAAGCTCTGACTGTTTCCTGTCCCTTTATTGAGGTCGATTGATTGAACATTGTAGAGGGATGTTTACTCTGCAACAAACAAGGTGATTTCCTTTAGGAATTCAAATCAGTCGCCCTTACCTGCACTGGCCTACATGTGACTCCAGAAACACACAAATGTAGCTACCTCTTAAATGCCTTCGGTAATGGCCAAGCAAGTGACTCAGTTGTATCAAACCGCAAAAAAAATGAAAACGAAAACAGAATGGAACTGTACAGATCAACCAGTACTGACCTGCGCACCATAAATGAGAATGGCAAAACCAGCCCTTTTACTCCTGCTAAACATTCCTTATTATCATATGGAGCATGGTGCCAATGTTGGAAGAGATTTCATCCAGAATATTAAAGCAACTTCCTCACGCAATCATCTTTACAGAATCAAGTATTGCATGCAATTTCCCAAACTTCAACTTCTCCTCACATGGACTCATCCAGTCCAATCAGCAAAACAGTTCCTGGAGAGGTGACAGAACACTGGCATAGAGTTCAGGGAGTTGCCCTGGGAGTCATAAATATCGACTACAGAACACATGAATTCTCATGGTACCTGGTCAAACCTAGATAAGGAAACTTCCTACTGTTTACACGTATGCCCCATCATTCCCTCTCCCCCATTAAACCTCACTTCCTGCAGTTGAATCAGTATTGCTCCAGGCTGAACAAAACTTGGAGGAAGCAACAATGGTGGTGAGGGCTCATATTGTACTCTGGGCAGGGGGAATCAATGTTCTCACCAAGACTAGATTGGATGCATCACGACAGACCGAGGTCGAAAAGTGCAAATATCATCACTGGTAGACTCGGTAAGTGGTAAGGGAACCAAAAAAGGGAAAAGCACACTAGGCCTCGTCCTCTACCAGTCTGACTGCCACAGGTGAATCTGTCCTTAATATTATCTGTGGGAGGGGACATCGGAAAGTCCTTGTCGAGAAGAAATCCCATCTGCACATTGTGAATAACGCCATCGTCCTGTGTTGCACTCCCTCTGCGCTAAGTGGAATTGATTTCCAACAGGTCTGGCAAATTGACATCTGGGAGAAACTGTGTGCGATCTGCAGAAGCAGAGTTCCAATAAGCCACCATTTTTAAACCGAATGGCACAGCATACCTTCCATTATACCACTACAAGCAAACTGTGGAATCAAACCTCGATCAATAAAGTGTTGTACGGGGCATGCCAGGAGTAGCAACAGGCATGACAGAAACATAAGGAGCAATGACTAGACTTAGCGAACGGTTCAAACCTGAGCTCTGTAGTCCTGCTACATGGAGTCGTAAATTGTGTTGGACAATGAAACAATTCACTGGAGGAGGAAAGAGGTGGATCCACAGATCTCTTCACCCTCATTGATTGCCGCACCTTGCAAAATATACAACTCAAACATTTGTAACAATGTTCAGTCAAAATTGATAACTGGATGAATCAACCCAGCTTAATCTGGAAGTGCCTAACATCTCAGATCCCAGTCCACAGCCAATTCGATTCAGTACACGTGGTATCTAGAAATGGTTCAATGCAGTTTTTACTGCAAAGAATAACATGCCTGAAAATATTCCAGCAATTGTAATAAATATATAGTTTTTTTTCTCCAGAACTTGCAACAAACCTAGTCTCTCTGCTCCATTGCAACTAGGAAACAACAATATGGAAAACTGACCAGTTAAGACCTGTACACACAAAAAATGGACAAATCAAATCGGGCCAATTCCTGCCAAGTCAAATCTCATAACCAGTAAAGCAATAGAAAGGTTCGGCAGTAGTGTTTTCAAGCAGCATTTGCTTGGCAATTATCTGCTCAATAAAGTGAGAGTGACCACACTTCATGTCACGACCGCATTTTAACGATTGTGGCATGGATGAGCGCGAGGAAATCTTGAGTCAATGCAATTAGTGGAAAAATACCACTCCGGTTTGGAGTCACAACAAGCACAAAGGATGGTGGTCGTGGTTGTTGGAGGTCAATCTTCACAACTTCAAGGCATCACTGCACGAGATTGTCAGCGTATTGTCCTCGGCCAAAATACCTTAAGTTGCTTCGGCAATGTATATCTTTCCATCATAAAGTCGGAAGAGGGGATGTTCGCTGATGATTAAAAAATGTTAATCCACAATCGCAACTCTTCAGATGCTGAAGCATTCTATTGCCAAATGCATCATGAGCTGAACATTATCCAGGCTTGTGCTGACAATTGACAATTAACATCACACCACACACATTCCAGGTAATACCCATCTTCGACAAGAGAGAACCTAGCATTGCCCCTTGATGTTCAATGACCTTGCTGTTGGTGAATCCCGCACAACAAACATCTTGGATGTTACATTTGAACAACACTGAAGTGGACCGGCCATGTCGGCTCACTGTCTAGATGAACAGGGCAGAGGCTAGGAACCCTAACACAACTAACTGACAACCTGACTCCTCAGAGTCTGTCAGTGGTCTATAGCTCACAGGTCAGGAGTGAGATGGTATACTCTACATTTGTCCGAATGAGTGCATATCCAACAGCAGTCATTGAGCTGCAAACAATCCAGGAAAAAGCAGCCCGCTTGATAGGAATGCCATCGATATACATGCACTCCCTACACCAACGTCAAGCAGTGGCAGCAGTACGTACCATCTAAAAGGTCGGCTGCTGCAACTCACCATGTTTCCTTCGACAGTATTTTCCAAGTTCCCAATCAATACCATTGTTTCAACAAAGGCAGCAAACACATGGGAACACCACCACCAGGAGCTTTCCCTCCACCCATCATAATAACTTGGAAATATATCACAGTACCTTCATTGTCGCTGGTTCAAATGACTGGAATTCCCTCCCTAACATCACTGAGTCTGCTTATGCAAAATGGTCTGCAGTGGTTGAAGAATGCGATTCACCAGCAGCTTCTCAAGTTCAATTTGGAATGGGCAACACATTGTGATCCCTCCATAGATGCACACATTCCATCAATGTTTGTACAAAAAAAATGTAAATTACATGCAGCGACGCTGGGCGAAAAGCAGTTCCAATTGGATCCTCAACATGAATTGGCTCAATGAAGGACTCCATTACACAAAGTAAACATGCAAAGTGTCCTAAATTTAAATCACAGCTAATTCCAGGACATAGGCCAATTTCAATATTTATGTTTTTCAGGGATTATTTTGTCTATGGGAGACACTACACAAGGGTTACCTGTTTGTTTTGTAACCGATCTCCAGTCTTGTCACAATTCAGCCTTAAAGATTAGAAACAATAATATTCAGATGAATTTTACCAGATTCATTCAAGCTGATGGAACTCTTGCTGCCAGACCTTTCATCTGTCTCGTAAAAAAAATCTAACTTTCTTTTTTCTCCCGCCTCCTCACTGCCCTATCTGGAAGCCCATTTCATGCAATGAGCACTATTTGTACACAAAACTTCCTGGCATCAGTCTTCATTTAATTTTCTACCAGTTAAACCTATCCCACTTGTTTACCTGCAGTAATGGGCATGAGCCTTCACCTCCTAGATTGACACTTAGTTTTTGGCCAGCAACAGTGAAGGAACAGTGACATAGTTACACTTCATTATAATGAGTGGCTTGGAGGGGATATTTCAGATGGTGCTCTCCCCATGTTTATGCTGCTTTTCGCCTGTTAGATGTTACTGGAAGTGGGGTTGGAAGGTACAGTAGAAGGGACCATGATGAGTTGCTGTAGGGCACACTGTTTCTCCTGTGCATGAGTGGAAGAGGAGATGGTGAAGGTGGCAGATGCTGTGTAAAGAAAGCAAAGTGCTTTCTCTTGGATGGTGTGGAGCTTCTTGATTGTTTTGGGAGTTCCGCTCATGCAGAGAGTTGAGAAAATTTAACCACACTGCTGACTTAGAATGTGGACATGTTCGGGGAGTCAGGAGGTGAGTTACACCCAACATGTTTCATAGCCTCGGACCTGCCCTTGTACTCACAGTATGTATGTGGCTAATGCGGTTCGGTTTCTCATCAATGGTAAACTCGAAAATTTGACAGTGAAGAGCTTAGCGTTGGTAATTCCATTGATATTCATTGTTTACATTCCTTCTTCCTGGAGATGCTGGTTGCTGGGCACTTGTGTGGCATGAATGTAACATGAATCTTATCAGCCCACAACTAAATGTTGTCCAGCTCTTGCTGCATTTGGGCACAGTCAGCTTCTCTAACTGAGGAATCACAAATATTGTGGAACATTGTGCAACTATCAGTGATATTCTGATATCCTGATTGAAGGAAGATCACTGATTAAGCAGCTGAAGATCATTATATCAAGGAGACTATCTGAGGACCTCTGACAGTGATGTTCTGAAACTGAGATGATTCATCTACAACAACCTCAATCATGTTTATTTGTGTGAGATATCATTCCATTCAGCGGGGTCTTTTCCCACTGATTGCCATTGAGTTCAGTTTTGCTAGGATGGATCAATGCCACACTCATTCAAGTGCTGCCTTGATTTCAATACAGGAGCTCTGCTCCTTTGCCCATGTTTGCAATAGAGACTGCAAGGAGATCAGAAGCTGAGTGACCCCGGCAGAGGCTAACTCAGCGTCAGGGAGGACGTTACTGTCGTGTAAAAAAGTGAAAATCTCAACTTTCCATTACTTTACTGATAATCGAGACTGGAGTGATGGGGCAGTCACTGGAGATGTTTGATTTATCTGGCTTTCTGCGTACAGTACATACTTCGACAATTTTACAAATAGCCGGCTGGATATCAATGTTGTAGCTTTACTGGAAGATTTTGGCAAGGAGCGTGAAATAGCTTGGAGCACAAGTCTTCAATACGATTGCCGAAATATTGACAAGGCCCATAGAGATTGCAGAACCCTGTGCCATTAGCCGCTTCTGGATATCATGTGAATTGAATCGATTTGGCTGATACTTTAACCAATTTTCATAATAATGTGACAGGTTACAATTAAGGGCCATAGAATATATTTTAATTAATTCACTAAAAATCTGTCAGCTGAATTCAACACTTCAATTTCTGTTTCTGACCTTATATTTATGCTTATTTTTGTTATATTTATTTCACATATGGCCAAAAATAAACTTCATGGAGCGAGATGGTAATATCTTCCTTTTGTGCAGACTTTTGGGTCATCTAATCAAATGAGTCTAAACATAAATGTCAATAAATCCAGACTTGTCAAAATACTTAAAACTTATTCCTTGATGGTAAACATTGGTAAGAATACCTCGTGAACTTCCTCTGTTCAGTACAATGGAACTAATGAATAGCATAAGCAATCAGTTCCCATGGAGACTGATATTACTTAGAGCCAGCACAGGGAAAGCATGATGTAATTTATCTTAGCAAAACTGTACAATTCAAACAAATGCATTTTAGTGAGCTCATAGTAAATAGCCAATAGTGCTACATGACTGCACGAACTTGTACTGATATGACCCGTCCAGTTAAAGGACGGAACAGTTTTATTCAAAGATCGTGGTTAATATTGAACCCTCCCTCCAGCAGCGGGAACTGTGGTGGTCGAGTATGGAAGTTGTGCAGTGTGGATATAGACCATTTACCCGACGTTGGAAAATTTGGTTGGGATCTTCCTGAAACACTTTGAGGGTGGCATAAGGACAGCTCCGCTTTCTCACCTGTGAAAGCCGGGACCCCATTTTGCATCTCATGAATATTCATTAACGGTGCTTGAGAGCGGTACCAGTTGCCCTTAACAGCTTTAATCCCTATCCAGCAGGAATTCTCACCATTCTGTTTCCAGGTTTGGCAAACCTGGCGAGCACCGTGTGAGGCAGATATATTTCTTTTAATAAGCTGACACTGCAGGCTCCCCTCCCGATTCAGCTCACTCTCCTGTGGGCCGGAGCCTCTGGCCCAGCTGATGGTGTGAAGGTGAGGAGGGGGAGAAAGGCACCTAGAAACTTTGGGGGCGGGGATGATTATCCAGAAGATCTTGAAGCGAGTCAGATAAGAGAGGGAGAGTGAGAAAGGCGAAGTTTAAAAGGGGGCTTGGGGGTGTTAAAGCAGATGGAATGTAAAAGAGCAGTGCGGAAAGTGGTCTGTAAAGGGGATTGTGAAGGTAGTCTATAAAGCTACTTTTGCTATGTGCTCTGTAAAGCAATGTGGGAAGGTCGCCTATAAAGCGGGGACGGGGTCTGTGCGGCGATGTGGAAGGTAGACTGTAATGGCATGCAGGATGTTGGATGCAAAGGGGAGTGGGGAATGTGCTCTGTACAGGACGTTGGGAAGGTGGTCTGTGAAGGGGAGGAGTGGAAAGTGGCCCATAAAAGGGGGCTGTGGAAGCTGATCTATAAAGGGAGATTGGAAGGTCATCCCTAAGGAGAGCTGTGGAAGGTTTCTGTTAAGGGGCTTTGTAAGGTGGTCTGTAATGGGTGCTTTGCAACGTTGTGTTTTAAGTGTCTTTGGAAGTTGTTAAAGGATGAATGAGTTGGCCTTAAAAGGGGGCATAGGAGCATATTAGTGAAGGTGTGCGAGCATGGTTGTCTGTAAAAGTGATTGTGGAAGGTATAAGAGGGTGTTGAAGATGGTCTGGAAATGAGGGTGTGGTAGGTGGTCTTCCAATGGGTGTGTGGATCCTAACCTTTAAAGAGGGACTATACGGTAGTATAACAAATGGATTGCATAAAAACAGGAGTGACGAAGTTCTCCATAAGAAAGGGGTTGTGAAATGTAATTTTTAATGTGTCGTTTGTGGAAGGTGGATTGTAAAGTGGATTACGGTATGTGGTCTGTAAAGTTGTGGGAGTGGAAGGTGCTCTGCAAAAGGGAGGAGGAAGGTGGTCTGTAAAATGGGCTTGTGGATGGTGGTCTGCAAATGGAGGTGTGGGTGGTGGTCTATAAAGGGGCGGTGTGATTTGGTCTTTAAAATGGTGTCAAGAGGTGGAATGTAAAGGGGCTGGCGCTGTGCATTATGGGGATAAGGACATACTGTGTTCTCACCCGGGTATTGTTGAATACACTTTGAGGTCCTGGGGGAGCATCTGAGGTTTCTGTGTGTCAGAGGAAGTGGTAACAGTGAAAGGGGGAATTGTGATGTCTTCGGGTGGGAGGGAGAATGTTTAGTCCTGGTCGGGAGGGTCATGGACGGCAACATTAAAGGTGGAATTGAGAACGGCTATTGGCATGGTCAGGGTGGGCCAAGGGAACGGCGACCTCTCTGGGCTCCAGGGAAAAGGCAGGCGTGACCAGTTTTATTTTGTGTGTGTGTATTCGGGTCGAGCGCGATGCAGGGAGGCTCCACACTACTGGAGAATAGTTTGAATGTGACATGGTGGGTGGATGGATAGTGAAGTGCAGAAAGCTGTCATTGGCAGGGACAGGGTTAAATGTTCTGGACCTGGTCTGGAAATTCAAACATACGATTGGCACATAAAGGGAGTAAAGGAACAAAGCCAAACACTCTCTGTCCAGCAACAAAATGTTCAGTTGGAAAGTGGGTCCAGTGCTGTGTGTGGAGCTCAAGGCTCATTTTCATGGAACTATGATTGCTGCGGTCATGTGAAATTCTCTCCCAATGGTGTTGTGCACAAGGCAGCAGGTCTTGTCCAGAGTGCCCTCAGAACAACGAGACCCCAGCAAGACGCTGAGATGCCCCGCATTCTGACCCAGTATCCCTCGGCTGCAGTCAGACAGAGGGATAAATGGAGAGATGGAGGTGGAAGGCCACTACAGGCATGATGGTGATTTTTGCCATTTTGAGATTGCAGATCACCTTTTACCTGGGAGAACTGTCACACCTGAGGACAGGGATCATGGGGATTATCTTTCCGTTATGACATCAAATGTCTCTACAGAGCCCACAGGGGAGCGAGTAAAATTGGGAGAGAGTGACAGGGAGGCTTCCCAGATAGCCTCTCATCATGCTTGTCAATGAGCGATGTCTCCATGCAGATGCATGTAATAAGGGGAGGAACATCTATCCTTGGACACCCAGGGTGTCATTCGCCTGGAAGGGATGGAGTGTACATGTGCAATGCAGCAAATGACAACAATTAGAAACCCAGGAACTGGCCATCTGTGCAAGGGAACTTATATCTGCACGTGAAACAAACTTGATACAATGACTTTACACCAGTGCCACCTGTGGGTATTAAGGCTTGTTAACATTTCTAACTTTGCCAGTTTGTCTGGAGCGCCCCTGACATTAGCATCCGAGTTGGAGGCAGCAGCTGACTACAATTAATTCTTGTCTGTGATGACAGACGGTGCTCCCAGCTGGTCTGTTACATGGTGGGCCCCGGCCTACTCCTCCTCCTGTTCGTCTTGAACAGCAAAAGATGACGGGATCACGGGCGGGAAGGATTTGGAATACATGGACACAATATATTGTCCTGGATGAATTCACTGCAGGGTGCCTCCATGATGATTCCTCTCCATTTGAGAACCCGAGGGTCCCTCAACTGTTCAACTGCTCCTTTTGGAGGTGGATAACCTGGAGCGAGATCGAGGTGCACCCCCCCCACCCCCCTTCCCCAACCCCCGCCTCTCACCGCACCAATGTTGAAGCACAGGCATGTTGACAGAAATAGTCTCCAGGTCCATACTCATATTCGGCAGGAGCTCTGGGCGTCTGCCACCCTACTTTTGGAGAATACAACATACAAACATATCGGAGCCATGGCTTCAGAAAATACATGAACGGCCTGCACAATCTCACGTGCCACTCTGTTGAGGGAACCTGAATCCTCCTGCTGGTGCTTCTATGTGTCTTTCCGAAACTCACGCATTTTTGCCATGGCGACTTCCATAGGCACAAAATCGAACAAGGGTTTAGCATGTGCCTGTTCTCCAGCAGTCCTCTGAGTACCAGAGAGCTTGGCCTTCACTGCCTCCAACTGCTGTGGACACATATGTGTCAGGTGAGCAGCAGAGAATGAGCCCTAGTCTAAAGTCGACCAATGACCCACCGATGTTTGCCTGTGGGCTGGTTGAGGGTGCAGGTGAACTCTGGGGCTGTTCTGCTGCTGTAATGTCATCGTCCTCATCTTCCTCCGAGGTCGTCTGACACTAGTGCTTTCTTCTGAGGGCGATGGCGGGCTCCCACTCGGCTGCAGGCACTGGGAATGAAGGGGTGCCTGCTCTGGCTTATCCAGGCATTTCAGAAGGCAAGTGGTAACTAGGCCTTTATCGTGAGAAGATTCAAGTTCACAGCAGAAATACCTTTCTGCAGCTTTAAAGGCATTTGGCGAAACCACACCTGGAGTATTGTGCACAGTTTAGGTCTTCTTACTAAAGGAAACGTTTACTTGCCATTGGATGAGTGCAGCGAATGTTGACCATACTCATTCCTGGAATGAGAAGGCTGCCCTATGATAAGAGATTGGGCCGAGTTGGCCTATATTCACTGGAGCTTATAAGCACGGGAGGGGAGCCCATTGACATATAAATAAAATTCACAGTGATGTACAGACTGAGGGCAAGGATAATGTTTCCTCTGACTGGTGGGGACCGGGACAAAGAGTCACTATCTCAGGATAGGGGGCAGGCCAATCAGCACTGAGCTGAGGAGAAACCCCTTCACTCCGAAGGTGGTGAACCTTTGCATTTCTCTCCCACAGATGGCTTTGGAGCCAAGTGGATGAATATATTTAAGAAAAAAATAGATTTCTGGACTGTTATGGCTTCAATTGCTTTGGCCATGGAGTGGGAAGTCTGCGTTGAGAAAGAATCAATCATTAATGTTTTGAATGCCTGAGCATGTTGGAGGGGTAGAAAGACCTAGTCCTGCTCCTATTTCCTTTGTTTCTGTATTCACATGGTAAAGCTCTGCTGCAGGATCAAATGAAAATTCAGAATACAATAAGTTAGCACATGGCTCAATTCCTTTGGAGCAATTGCCAACGATATCATTATAAGCAAGACATATATAAATTAACCGCCACATTTTGCGATATTAAAATTTTTTAAAAAAATCTACGTATTCTTCATCCTGAGAGGCAAAACAATCATTGGATGGGCCAAATTTAACATCAGCCCCTGGAACCTTTCGATTCCTTGATCCATGAACTTTACCATTTGCCATAACGGTGTGAATAGGGCGAGTTGAAATCAGAACTCACCCGAGACATAACCGTGGCCAATTATGAGGAGGATTCACTCTCTGAATTCTCCAAGCCAATGATGACCTTAGTGGCCAGCGCCATCCAAGCTCAGGGTTAGCCATACATCTACCACCCGCCACAAACACGCTTTACAGAGCACGTTCCAAACCTTCAATTCACTGAGCATCTTCTTCACACAAATATTGCAGTTGATCTTCCACACCCCATTTTAAAAACCATCTTCACCACCCCACATTTCAGACCGCCTTTCACATCGCCTCATTATAGACCAACAGCCATAGTCCCACTTCACAGACCAGCTTCGTGACCCCCACTTTACAGACCACTTTCCTCATCCAAAATTTACAGAGCACCTTCCTCAGACAGGACATTGCACGTTACCTTTCTTACCGCGTTTTATGGACCACTTTCCACATTATCACTTTAAAGGTTACTTTCCAAACTTATTTTAAAGACAACCTCCTTCACTCCAGTTTTACAGACAACCAACCATGCCCCCATTTTACATACCACCTTCCACACCCCCTCTTTACCGACAATCCTACACAAGTCCACTTTGAATTCGACCTTCCTCAGTCCTATCTAAAGCCCAACTACTTTAAAAGTCAAAACCACCTTCCTCAGGCAGATTTACAGGGCACAGTCGACACATTCTCTTCACAGACCACCTTACAAACCATGCTATACCAAGCATCTTCCAAACATTCACTCTATACACAGAATTCCACACACTCCTTTACAGGCCACATTCCAAGCATCCACTTTACAGAAAGCCTTGCACTCCAGCCCATCCCAGCAAAGAAAGGCTGAACAGATGAGGAACGTTTAAGGACTCTATGTCGATACTCGATGGAGTTTAGAAGGATGAGGGTTCATCTGATTGAAACTTGCAGAATACTGAAATACCTGGTTAGAGTGGACGCGGGGAACATGCTTCCATTTGTAGGAGAGAATAGGACCCGAGTGCACAGCCTCAGAGTAAAGACATAACCTTTTAGAACATAGATTAGGAGAAACTCTCTTTATCCAGAGAGTGGTGAATCTGTGGAATTCATTGCCACAGAGGGCTGTGGAGGCCAGGTCATTGAGTGTATTTGAGATCGAGATAGATAGGTTCTTGATTGGTAAGGGGATCAAAGGTTACGGGGACAAGGCGGGAGAATGTGGTTGAGAAACTTATCAGCCATGATTGAATGGTGGAGCAGACTCGATGGGCTGCATGGCCTAAGTTTTTGCGCCAATGTGTTACGGTATCATTGCAGGCCTTATTCCACACCCTCACGTTATAGACCACCTTCACAACACCACTTTACAGGCAACCTTTCACAACGTCCTTTACAGAAAGCCTTCCACACCAGACTTTACAGAGCACCTTCAAGACCCCCACTTTACATAGCATCTTGCAGACACCCTCTTTTAAAAAATTACTATTTGAACACCCCTTTACAGACCGACTTCCACAGACCAACTTTACAGACAATCTTTCACAGTCCTTTTACATAAAATTTAGCACACATCCTCTTCATATATCGCAATCCACACGGTCACATTGTAGACCACATTCCAGACCCTGACGTTTATATACCACTTTCCACACCCCCATGTAATAGAGCACTGTCCAAATCCCCACATTACAAACGTCATTCCACACGCACATTTTAAAGACCATCTTCCAAATACACTTTACAGACCAAGCTGCACAAACCAACATTATACATTACCTTCTGCAACATCGCTTTAAAGACCACGTTCCAAACCAATACTTTGCAGGCCACCTTCCACAAGCAGCATTAAGAACCACCTTCCACACTCCGACTTTACCGATCACCTTCCACTCACCCAAGTAACTGACAACTTCCAAATCCCATTGAAAGGCCACCGTCCGCAACCCCACTTTACAGACCACCTTCCACACCCCCAATTTACAGAGCGCTTTCCAAACCACCTTTCCAGAAAACTTCATACACCACCTTTCACACTTCCACGTCAGAGACCACCTTCTGCACTCACACGTTATAGGCCACCTTTCACACACAAACTTTTCAGGCCACCTTCCACACCTCACTTTGCAGACTGCATTCCACACCTCCGTTTACATACCACCTTCCACAACTCCCTTTACAGACCACATTCAACACAAAATTTACAGACCACAAAACACACCACATTAACAGGACACATTCCACACCCCCTTTAAAAACTACCATCCACACGCCATTTAAAGACCACAAACACAGCCCGTTTTGCAGACCACATTCCACATGTCCCACTTTACAGACTATCTTCCACACTCTCTTTAAGAACCACCAATCACAGCCCACTTTAAAGACTACATTGTACACTCCTCTGGATGGATCACTTTGCAAACCACCTTTACGGACAGAATTCCACAACCAAATCTGTTTAAAAAAACACCTTTCAAAGTTCACCTTTACAGGCCATCCTCCACACCCCCACTTTAGAGACCCCAATCCACACCCCCGTTTACAGGCCACATTCCAGACCACCAATTTACAGTCGACCATCTGCACCCCCACTTTACAGACAACCTTACACACTCCCATTTAAAGACCACCTTCTATACACCCATTTAACGACAACCTTCCACAGCCCACTTTACACAGCACATTCCAAACCCCCTTTTCAGACCACATTTTAGACCAACTTTCACAACCTCACGTTATCGACCACCTTTCACACTACCATGTTATAGACCATCTTTCACACCCCCACGTCATAGACCACGTTTCACACTCCCACATTATATACCACCTTTCACACTCTTATGTCATCGACCTCTATCCACACCCACAAACTATAGACAAAATTTGACAGCCCCATGTAATGGACCAATTTCCACATCCACTCTTTGCCCAACACCTTCCACACGTCATTTTACAGACTGCCTTCTACACTACCGTTTAAAGAATTCCTTCCATGACCCCCTTAACATTCCACCTTCCACATTCTGTTCACAGACCACCAACCTCACCAACATTTACAAACCACCTTCCGCACTCCAACGCTTGCAGACCACATTCCACACGATACTTTAGTGATGAGGTTTCGCACCCCCTTTAAAAAGTACCATCCACACCCCCCCTTAACAAACCAGCCTCCACACCCCGTTTAAAAACCTACAACCACTGCCCACTTTGCAGACAACATTCCAG
Source organism: Carcharodon carcharias (assembly GCF_017639515.1). Classification (NCBI taxonomy): domain Eukaryota; kingdom Metazoa; phylum Chordata; class Chondrichthyes; order Lamniformes; family Lamnidae; genus Carcharodon; species Carcharodon carcharias. Next base: position 111,597,853 of record NC_054484.1, on the reverse strand, counting down.
AACTCCGACTTTACAGGACACCTTTTTTAAAAGACCTCCAAACATAGCCCAAATTACAGACCAATTCCACACTCCCCCATACAGATCACATTACATCCCGCCTTTCTGGACTAAATTCCACACCCACCCCCTTTATAAGCCACTTCCCACAGCTCACCTTAACAAACCAGCTTCCACCCCTCCCCTTTACAGACCTCAAACCACAAACCCCTGTACAGATCACCTTCTACACCCCACTCTTCATAGCAACATTGGCACCATTCTTTACAGATCACGTTCCAAAGACCCTTTACGGATGAACATCCACACCTGCTTTCCAGACCACCACCACACAGCTGTTTACAAACAACCAACCACACCCCTTTCATTGATAACCTTAAATATCCCTCGTTACAGGCAAACATCCATAAGAGACCCTTTACAGACAACATTCCACACCCACTTTAAATATTAAATTGCTCAAGCCCCTTTCTAGCCCATCTCCATACACCAATTTACAGTCCCTTTCCACAATTCAATTTACATAGCACCTTTCACACACTCAGTTTACATTGAACCGTTAGCACACCCCCAACTTCACCGACCACTTACCTCATATTAACTTTAAAAAAAACATCTTCCACACCCCAATTTACAGACCAAGTTCCATACCACCTCATTACAGAGCATCTTCCACACACTACATTTCAAGGCCACCTTTTACGGCCCCTCTTTAGAGGCCACCTTCCAGAAGCCCACTTAGTAGACGGTGTTCCACACCCCCACTTTACAGAGCAGCTTCCACACTCCCACTTAAGAGACCATGTTCCACAACTTCACTTTACAGACCAACTTCCACCCCTGTACTTTACAGAACTTCTTCCAAAACCCCAATTTCAAGGCAACATTTCACACCCACACTTTACAGTGCAACTTCCACACTCCACGTAAAATATTAGCTTCCTCACCCATACTTTACAGACCACATTTCACAACCCCACTTTAGAGACGATCTTCCATACCTTCACTTTACTTCAAACTTCTAATCCTCCACATTTCAGGCCATCATCGACACCACACCTTACAGTACACCTCCCACACTTCCCTTTATAAATCATCTTCCAAACCCTTACTTTACAGAGAACATTGCAAATCAACTTTACAGACAACATTGCACACCCCTGCATTATAGAAACGTTGAAAAAAAGAAAATAGGAGCAGAAGACCACCATTCGGCCCTTCGAGCCAGCTCCTCCATTTATTGTGATCACGGCTCAGCATCTATCTCAATAGCCTGCTGCCGCATTCTCCATATATCCACTGATCCCTTTCACCCCAAGAGGTATATCTACTTCCTCCTTGAAAACAGAAAATAATTTGTCCTTAATCACTTCTGCTGTTATCAAATTTCACATTCTCACCACACTCTCGATGAAGATATTTGTGTCATCTCAGACTTAAATGATCTACGCCGTATGTTCTCTCTGCTGCTCTTGCTCAGTGTCACTCTCCATCTCTCTGTCTCTCTGCCTCTCCCTCTCTCACTCTCTTGCACTCTTCATCCCTCTTTCTCTCTTTCACTCTCTCCCTCTCTTTCTCTCCTTTACTCTCTCTCAATCTCTGTTTCTCTGTTCTCTCTGCCTCTCTCATTAATGCCGTTCTCTCTCCGCCCCCCTCTCGTTCTCTACCTATCTCTCTGTCTCTCACTGTTTCTATCTCTATTTCTCTCTCTCCACCCTCTCTTTCTCTCTCTCACTCTCTGATTCTCTGGCTCTCTCTCTCAGTCTCATTCTTCCCCCAATCTATCTGACTACTTTCTATGCATCTCTCTGTCTGTCTCTGTCTTGTTCTGCCACCCTCGCTCCCACTCTCCATTTCTGTACTTCCCTCCCGCACACTCCATCTCTCTTTCTCTCTCTCTCTCTTTTTCTCTCTCTCCCACTCTCTGTCACTCACCATCTCCCCAACTCTCTCTCTTTCTGTCTACATCTCTCCGTCTGTCTCTCGCGCTCTCCCTTTCGGTCTCACTTACTCACATTATGTTTCTCTGTGTGTCTGACTCTCCCTTAATCCCTCTCTTTCAGGGTCTGACCAGGCCTCTTACACTCTTTCTCTCACTCTGATTTTCTATCACTATCTCTTTCGTGCCATTCTCTGTGAATCTATCCATCTGCCTCCATCTCTCAGTCTCTCTCACTTTCGATCTCTCCGTCTGTCTATCCCTTTCGATCTTTGTCTCTCTCTGTTTTACTCTCTGCCTCTCTCTCTCACACTCTGTTTCTCTTCCTCACCCACTCTCTCTGTCCCTCTGTCTCTCTCTCTCTGTCTTTCCCCCTCTCTCTCTATCTTTCTAGCTCTTTCTCTCCCCTTCTCTATTTTTCTGCCTCTCACTACAGCACTCTATGGTATTTAATATCTCTCTCTCTTTGTCTGAAATTCTATTTATCTCTCTGTCTCTCTTTCTATCTCTCGTTCACACTCTCAGTCCAAACTGTCTCTCTCTCTCTCTCTCTCTGTCTGCCTGGCTCTTCCAGCTTCCCTCTCTCTGTCTCACCCACATTCTTCCCGTCTTCCTCACTCTGTCTATATGTCTCTCACTCCCTGGTTCTCCTTCATTCTCTCAAGCTTTCTATCCTATATATCTGCCTATCTCTGTTAACCTCTCGCTGTGTCTGTCGCTCTCCTGCTCCCTCACTTTCTTTTGTTACTGCTCTCTCTCCCTCTTTTCATCGTTCACCTCTGTCTCTCTCTCTCACTCTCTATCCTTCCCTCTCTCTCTCTCTTTCTCTCTTTCTTTCTCTCTCTCTTTCTCTCTTCGTCTCTACTTCTGTCTCTCTCTCTCGCTCTCAGTCTCTCTCCCTCTGTCACTCTCTGCCTCTTTTTCCCTCCCTCTCTGTCACTCTCTCCCTCACTCTATGTTTCCCTGCCTTTTTCACTATATCTCTCTTTCTCTCTCTGTTGGTCTCTTTCGGTCTCTCACTCTCCTTCTCTCGGTCTCTCGCACCATCCCTCCCTCTCCCTCTCCATGTCTATACTTCTCTCACTCCCTGCATCTCTCTCTCTCCCTTCCCCCCGATTTTCTCTGACCTATATATCTTCATTCCTCTGTCTTTCTCTCTCTGTATTTCTGTCCCTCTCTCTCTCACGCTCTCTGTATTTCTGTACTTCTCTCCCCGCAATCTCCAACTAACTCTTTCTCTCTCTCTCTCTGCCTCTCTCCGTCTCTCTGTCTCTCCCTGGCTCTTTCACTATCTCCGTTTCTGTTTCTTTCTCCATCGTTTAGCATCTCACTCTCTTGATCTAATCTAATCTCCCTTTCTCCCTCTCTCTTTCTCTTTCCCTCCCTACATCTCTGCCCCTCTTTCTCTATCTCTCTCTGCCTCTCTCTCACTATGACACACACACAAACACACAAACTCCCTCTCTCTGTCTCTCTCTCTCTCCTTCTGTCTCCCTTCCTCTCTCTCTCACTCTCTGTTCCTTCTGTGTATCACTCTTTCTCTCTCGCCCTCTCACTCTTCCTCCCAGTTCGTCACTCCGTCTATATGCCTCTCTATTTCACACTTTGTTTCTTCCTCTGCCTACTTCAGTCTCCCACTCTCAGTCTCTACTTTTCTCTCTCTCACTCTCTCTAATTAAATCTCCTTCGCCATCTCGTTCTTATGGTCTCTCTCGCTCTCTCACTCCCACTCTCTCTCCTTGTCTATTTTCTCTCCCTCTCACTTCATCATTATCTAGTAGTTAGTATCTCTCTCTCCTTGTGTGAAACGCTCTTTCTCCCTCTGTGTATTTTTCCATCTCTCGTTCACTATTTCAGCCCTGAAAGTCTGTCTCTCTCTGTCTGCCCCTCTGTACCACCTTCCCTCTCTCAGTCTCAACCCCCTTTGCCTCGCTCCCTCACTTTGTCTATATGTCTCTCACTCCGTCCTACTCCTTCACCCCCTCAAACTCTCTATCCTATATATCTGTCTCTCTCTGTTATTATCTCTTTGTGTTTATCCCTCTCTTGCTCCATCTATTTATTTCTTTACTGCTCTCTCTCTCTCTCGCTCTTTTAATCTTTCAGCTCTGTCTCTCTCTCTCTCTCACTCTCTCTCTCTCTTTCTCTCTTCGTCTATCCCTCTGTCTCTCTCCCTCTCTCTCTCGCTCACAGTCTCTCTCTCTCTGTCACTTTTTGCCTCTCTTTCCCTCTCTCTGTCAATCTCTCTCTCACTCTATGCTTCTCAGTGTGTCTCAGTATCTCTATCTGTTTCTCTCTGTTGGTCTCTGTCTCTCACACTCCCTCTTGCTGTCTATCCCACCATCACTACCTTTCCCTCTCTATGTCTATATTTCTCTCACTCCCTACTTTTCTCTCTCCGCACCAATCTACCTGACCTATATATTTGCATCTCTCTGTCTCTCTCTGACTCTCTATCTCTCTCTCTCATTTTCTGTCCCCCTCTCTCTCCATCTCTGCATGTCTGTAATTCCCTCCCGCTCTCTCCATCTCTCTCTCTGTCTCTCTCTTTTACTCTCTTTCTCTCTCTCATTCTCTCTCTCTATGTCACTCACCATCTCTCTCTCTCTCTCTCCTTCTCTTTGCATCTCTCAATCTGTCTCTTTATGTCTCCATTTCTGACTCTCCCACTCACTCCATGTTTCACTGTGTGTCTCACTGCCTCTTTATTTCCCTCGCTCTCTTGCTCTGTTCCCTTTTTTATGCTCTTTCTCTCTCACTGATTTTCTAACTCAGTCTCTTCTCTGCCTTTCTGTGTGACTCTATCCATCTTTCTCCTCTCTCACGTTCTCTAATTAACTCTCCATCGCCCTCTCGTTATCATGGTCTCTTTTTCTCTCACTCCCTGTCTGTCCCTCTCTCTCTCTCGCTCTCTATAACACTCTCCAACCTCTCTCTCTCCCTCTTTCCATCTCAATTTATTTCACTAATTTTCTTGTTCTCTCTCTCTGCCCCAATCTCTCTCTTCAAATTACCATATCTCTGTCTCTCACTCCGCCGCTCTGTCTCTCTATCTCTTTCTCTCTGTCTCTCTTTCTCTCTGAATCTCTTTCTCTCTGGCTTTGTCTCCCTCTCTCTGTCTCTATGTCTATCACACATTCTTCTCTTGCGCCACCTCAATCTCTCTGTCCTTTATCTCAGCCACGCTCTGCCTCCCCCTCTCTGTTTCTTTCCATATCCGTCCTTCTCCGTCTTTGTCTTTATGTGTGTTTATCTCTCTCTCCTTCTTTCTCTCTCTCCTTTCCTCTCTTATTCTCAGTCACTGTCTCCCTCTCTCTATCTTTGTCACGATGTGTATCTCAATCTCACTCAGATTTCCTTTCTCTCTATCTCTCAAGATCACTCTCTCACTCCCGATGTCTTTTTATCTCTGCCTCTCACTGTCCCTCGCCATCTCTCTCTCTCTTTGTCTCTCTGTTTATCTCTCTGCCCCCTCACTCTTTCACTCTTCGTGTCTCCCTCTGTCTCTCTCTCTCTCTGTATCTCAGCTTATCTCTCTCTCATACACACACACTTTATGCATCTCTACCTCCCTCTCTCAGTTTCTTTCTCTCTCACTCTCTGTTAACATGGGAACCTAACTCTCTGTGTGTCTCTCAAACACTTTATCTCTGTGTTTGCTTTTTCCATCTCTATTTCTTCTCTCTCACTCTCTCTTTCTCTATTCCTCTTTCTCCAGCAGGCTGTCTCTCTTTGTTCATCTCTCTCTCTCTCTCTACCTGTTTCTCTTTCTCTCCACCTTTCTGCCTCTCTCTTTCTACTTTTATCTCTCTTTTTCTCTGTCTTTCTGTACTTCTCTCTCGCTCTCTGTCTTGCTCGCTCTCCCTCCTTCTCTCACTCTTTCTTTTCTCTCTCTCCCTTCTCCCGGCCTCTCACTCACTTTCCCTCTTTCTCTTTCTCTCTGCCTCCTGCTCTCTCTCTCACACACACACTCTGTGCGTGTCTCTCTCTCTCAGTCTTTCATACTCTCTCTCTCTCGTTCTTTATATCTCCGTCTTTCAGCCGCTTCCTCTTTGTCTCTTCGTCTCTCTCTCTCTCTCTCTTTGTCTCTCTATCTCTTCCTCTCTCACGCTCTCTCACTTTCTGTCACTCCTTAATCTGTCGCTCTGCATCTCACTCTCAGTCTCCCATTCCCAGTCTTTCTCAGATCATCTCTCTCTCTCAAACTGTATGTCTCTCCCTCTCCTTCCCCCTCTCTCTATCTCTCTGTCTCGCTCTTTCTTTTCCTCTCTGTCCCTATCTCTCTCTCCCTTCCCCTCTTACGCTGTCACTCTCTCCCTGTCTGTGACACTCTTGATCTCAATCCATATTTGTCAATCTCTCTGTCGATCAATCTCATTTGTTCTCCGTCTCTCTCTCAATCACACACATACACTCTCTCTCTCTGTGTGACCCTCTCTCTCTCTCACTTTCTGCCTCTTTATGCCCCTCGCTCTCTGTCTCTGCCTGTCCCTCTCCGCCCCTCTCTCTCTCTCTCTTGTGCTCTGCATCTCGCTAATCTCTTGCCCTCTATCTCATTCTCAGTCTCCCACACTCAGTCTCTCTGGCAAACTCTCATTCTCAGTTTCTATGTCTCTCCCTCTCTCCACCTCTCTACCTCTCTCTCTCTCTCTTTCTCTCTCTGTCACTATCTTTCTCTCCATCTCTATCTCTAAATCTCTCTCACTCTCTGTCTCTATCTCTTTCTCACTCCATCTGTCACTATGTCACTCTTTCCCAAACTGTGCCACTCTCGCTCTCACTCCCTGTTTCTCTATCTCACTTTTTTCTCTATCTCTCTCTCTCCATTATTCGCTCTGTCTCACCGTTTCTCTCTCCGCCTTTATGACTCTCCATCTCTTTTTCTGCTTGTCCTGCTTTCTATCCACCTCACTCTGTCCCTCACCTCTCTCTCTCTCCCTCTATCTCACTCTCTCTCTTACTCACTTCATCTCTCTCTGTCTCTCTCTCTTTCTCAGTCATTGCCTCTCTCTCACTCATACTGTCTTGCTCACGCCCTCACACACTCTCTCTCTTTTCCTCTCTCTGTCTCTCTCTCTTTTTCACACTCTCTGCATCTGTCTCTCACACAATCTCTATATCTCTTTGTCTCACTTCCCTGTCTCTCTCACCTGCGGTATATCTCTCTTCAATTTCTCTTTCGCCCCACATTTTGACACTGAACTGACCTCCTATCTGTACCTCAGGTCCTTTATGACCTCGCATCCTGTGGCGTCTGACCCGTCATTATCTGCTAGTCGCCCCCCACTGTTTGCCAATAGAAGTGTTCTTAACTGATCAGAGTGAGTGATCACAGTGATGGGTGGCCAGACCAGCCGTTGGGAGAAGAGAACTTTTTTGGAGTTGTGTTTTTCGCTTCAATCAGTCTGTTGTATCACGATGACAGACAGGTACCTCGGTCAATAGGCGTGTGGTTATTTTCATAAGATAAATTTCATTCCAATCACTGATCGATAATGAAGTCAGACAGGCAGCCTGGCAAATTTAAGTTTTGGCATGCACAAAGGTGTAACTCTTTCGAGTACAAACCCGTTTCCATCTGTTTCAGATGAAGTTACATTGTTTCATAGTTTTCCATTGTGAGATTTGAACTCTTGATCTTGGGGTTACAAACCCACTATCATAACCACTTGGCTATTTATGCCAAGCTTTGCACAGAGGTGTAATTTCTGTCCACTCACTGGCTGTTGATGATGATTGACAGACTTTTTGACAAATGGAAGTCTGGATATTCCCCGAATTGAAAGCACTGATTGATAATGATGATGGACAGGCATCTTGGTCAATGGGAGGACTGCGTTTTAAACATGTGTGTTTTTTATGTCCAATCAGTGAGCGATAACCATGATGGATGGGCAGCTAGACCAATGTGAGGGCAGTGATTTAAAGAAGTATGATTTATCTGCCAATCAGTAAGACGTATTAATGATGGACAAGCAGCCCTTCCAATGGGACCGCTCAGTGATTGAGTTCTTCTCATCATTAAAGCATTGAAACGTTGGAGTAAAAGGATATTTCAGCACATTCTTCAAGTGCTGCTCAGCAACTGCAACATGAAGGCCAATTCAACAGCAAAACCATCTACGAAGACAGAATAAAAGAACAAATTCCTCACCCGCCCCCATATTTTTTAAAAAAACAGTAACATTGACCATACCAGTGTGAAATTGGCCGAGATCACAAACAGCAAAATTATAGATTTCATTCTACTCTCCATCTCTGGGTCTTTGAGGCTTTCCCCTCTGCTGTGAGCCCGAAGTCTCCTGCGGGCTCTGCTGCTCTCTCCAGTGTGTCTGACGCTGAGAACATTGAGCAGCAGAATCAGCACGAATGGGACACACGGATTTAGAATGAGATGGACGAACTTGATTGCAATCCAGAATGGAGAAGACTGAACATCGAATGTAACTACACAAAACTAGGGGTAGTTCACCAACCAATACCATCCTATTAACATAAAATGCCAGAAAATGTTCTTTAAGTAGCTCAACACACTCACTGTGCCCAGAACCACAGCCGCCGCTTTCTCGCTGCAATATTTACCATTCATCATCGGGCAACAAATGGCCACAAATCGATCAAAGGTGAAAGTGACGGTGAACCAGACAGATTAGTCAGTGGCTGTATAAAGCAGGACGGCGTGGATATTATAAAAGGGGATGGACTCCAGGAAAATAAAGAATTCAAAATAATCGGATTGTTTCTCAATATCAAGACCAGGATAACGCCCAATGGATCCACCACTGCCATGGCCACTAGGTAACAAGTTGCACATTTGGTCAGACCACAGTTTTTGCACTTCAGGATCACAATTGTGATTATGTTCACTGTAAGGAAGGGAAATATGCATTAACATTATTCATCAACGAAGAATACTGAACATCAGGAATTAATACCAGCTTGCTTCAGGAGTTGTTATTTTCAAATGTTTGAATAATACATTCAGGGATCTATTGATTTAAATAGACATGAAGGAACATATGAGGATATTGCTGATACAATTGAAGGGAACAGTGATTAAAAAAATAAACCTTGGCTGTGATGAACGAGGGTTGTGAAGAGTCGAGGCGAAAGTCAGAAATAAAAATGGGACCCAACTGTGACTTGGTATTGATGGGATAACGAGCGTATTCAGGAGTAATGGGGAGAAGTGATGAGTGACGGTGTTAGTGCAGCAGCTCAGGAGGTGCGGCATGAAAACCAATTACCGAATAAACCGATAGAACTCTGCAGAAAGAAGTCTGACAGCCCACACCCGCCTCCATATAGAAACACGATTAACATTGACCAAAACAGGATGAAATTGGCTGATATCACAAACTGTAAAATGATGGATTTCCTTCGACTCTCCATCTCTGCGTCACTGGGATACTGCCTTCTGCTGTGACCTCGGAGCCTCCTGCGGGCTATACTGTTCACTAAAATCTGTCTGGTGGTGAGATCATTGAGCATCAGAATCAGGACAAATGGTGCAAAAGGGGTTGGAATGTAGTGGAGGAACTCGATTGTTGTACAATATAGAGAATGCTAAACGTGGCATTTGACAAAACAAAAGCAGGGGATGTTCATCCACCAATACTGATAAGTGAACATACAATACCAGATAATGTTTTTTAAACAGCTCAGCCCAGTCAACGTTCGCAGGGCCGCATCCACCCTATTCTGCATGTAATATTTAATTCCCAGCCTCGGGCAACAAATTGATCAAAGGTGAAAGTGACAATGCACCAGAGAGAAAAGTCAGTGGCTGGATAAAGCAGGACGGCATGGATATTACTCACGGGGATGTCGTCCAGGGATTGAATCTGTTCATCAAAAACTATCGGAATGTGTCTGAATATCAGGTCCAGAATAACGACCAGTAGATCGACCACTGCCATGGCGACCAGGTAACAAGTGATTCATTTGGTCAGACGACAGTTTATGCACTTTGGTATCACAAGTGTAATTAAATTCACTGTAAGGCAAGGAAATGTGCAATTACGTTATTCATCAGGCTAGTGAAGGAAATACCATTTTGCGTGAAGATTTGTTGATATTTTGAAGTGACTACATTCACTGATGTATTGAAATAAATAGACATGAAAGAACCTAAGGGGAGAAATACACATTAAGTAAGAAACATTGGCTGTGCTGAAGGAGGTTAGGATATGTGAAGGGGTAGTCAGAGATAATACGGTAACACAAAGTTGACTTGGGAACGACGGGATAACGAGATGGCTCGTGGGCAATAGGGAGAAGTCATGAGTGACGTGGAGCCGACAGTGATGGAGTCAAGCCAGGTTTGATGCCTGTGTTACAGATGGAGTAGATATTGGGAATAATTTTTCCTTATTCCAACATCTCTACTGATTCCAGTTAGATGCATTTATGCAAAAAGATTGCTTAGCCGCTGCAGTGCTGTAGCTTTTAAAAAACAGTCAGAAAGCAGAATTTATTGTAATTTTTAAAATCAAATGAAAGTAGAAAACATCTTTTTATTAAAAAACTGGAGAGAAGATTCCATAGAATAATAACTCCATAAAGACACAGACATACAGAAACACAGAAATATATTGACACACATACCAATTCTGTGTCACACGGACACACACATAGATACACACCCACGCACTATCACAGACGCACAAACATAAACTACTCAAGAGCAATTAGACTTGCAAAATAAATGCTGGGCTAGCCAGAGATCTGTACACACACAAATGCACACACACACAGACAAACGTTCACAAACAAAGGCGCAGGTGAACAAGCTCATTTACACTCATGCACAAAGAATAACATATGAAAACATGCACGCAGACACAAACAAACACACACACACACACACACATATGCACACAGAAACACACGCATATACACACACACCTGCACAAATTAATGAACACACATGCACTCACATGCAATTCCATGCATGCGGGAGCACACCCTTATGCACGGTAACATGAACAGCCACTCAAGCATTAAAGTGTGTGTTGGCAATCATATCTTATCCCTTCTTACACACGCTCACATGAACACAACATGCACACACTGAAGCATTCAACGTCACTCACACTCACGCACACACACACAGTGACACAAGCAACGTTGCTCTCTGTAATACACACACACACACACGCAAACATACACACACACACAATCTCTTGCAAACACGAATACACACACATGCACACACAGACAGGCTCTCACACAGGCACACGCACACATACACACACAGCTAGAAATGCACAAAATCACTGACACACAAGAAGCAAACATGCCTGCGCACAGACATACACACACACACACACACACACACTCACATACACAAAAACAAGCACAGACGGACTCACAAACAAATGCACACACACACACAAACAAACAGAGACAGATGCGCACATGCACTAAAACTCATTCACATAAACAATGCCATATACAAAGGCAGAAACACACGAGGATTATTACACTGACACAAATACAAAAATGCTCCGATGCAACCACAAGCACATACAAATCCATTAAATTGTGCCCACAAAAATGCACATACACATGTATTTCGACAAATGCACACAAGAACACTAACACACAAAAGGACAGTGACATTCAATCAAGCACACTCTCTCTTACATGCACACAAGTGCCAGCGCTCACAGAAAGTGATACGTACATATGCCCCCTCTTAGATGAACAGACATAAATGCACACACATTTAATTTTACGCACACTCAAACACACACATACAAGTGTAACATCCAGAAATATCATTCTCTCGCACTCAAATGAAAAGAAACACACGTGCAAATGCAGATGCTTGGTCGATAAGAATACAAACAGACAAACACACACATTCATGCGTGCACACACACACACACACTCACACAACCACAACGGCACAATCACCATCTCAATCACACACATGTGCAGTCCCAGAAACGCACAAAGAAGCATATACAAGCCCATGCAGAGACACACGCTCATATATACACACACACAGAAACATATGCTCACGTAGAATCACTGACATAGACAAAGTCACTCAAACACAGACACATGGGGAATCACACACACGAGCATAGGAAGAAACACACAAAGATGCACATGCAAACAGAAATGCACCCACACACCCATAAACAAAACACACATGTGCACATGCACACACGTTCACAAATGCAGACATGCGTGTGCGGGCACAGATACACACATACACGCACACACGTTTCCAGGGCAATAACGGGTGGGAAAAGAAAACGGGCCAAGCCAGAAGAACCAACAGCCCATAATAATTAATTTGGAACAACAGACACAAACAAACACACACACAGGTTCAGAAGTTTACAAAGGAAGCCACATTCAAACAAATATTTGCAGACACTCTCACACACAACGTAGACAGGCACACACCAGATCAGACACTGACACACACCAAAATCCACAAAATCTCTAGTGCATTAGGGCTTGGGTAATAAATGCTGATGCAGTCCACGCAGCCCACATCCTGTAAAAATAAATTTCAAATACTCACAGACACACAGGCTCACACAACCACATGCATAAAAACGCATGCCCAAATATTCAGAGGAACACAAAAATTTGCAGAACAACACACACAAACACAAACAGACAATCAAACACAAACACACACGCAAACACACACACACACACACACAAAAACTCAGACACACACACGCAAACTCACAAACAAAAACGCATACACACATTTAGTGGACTACACGCATAAACAAAAGTTAACAACACATACACAGGTTTATACACCCAATCACACATACACGCACTCTTAAGAGCACACACACACACACACACACGGATGCCCTCACACACACGGACACACGAACACGCGCACAATGTGAAACACAGTCACTCACACACATTTTAATACATGCAGGAGCACTCCCATATGCACGCATAAGTACACAGTCACATGCAGATGATACACATTCAAGCACTTTCTGTTCCTCTTTTGTACACTCTCACATGAACACAAACAGGTACACGCCGAAAGAGGTACTGAGACTCAGTTTCAAATGGTCACACAAACTCTCTCCCTCTCTCCTGCTATCTCTATATCTCTCTCTCTTTCACTCACAAATACAAACACACAAACGGAAAATCATACACGAATGCGCAGATAGTAATGCACAGAGGGATACTCTCTCTCACACACACACACAAACACACACACACACACACACACTTACACAGACACACTTGTACGCATACACAAACATTTTCTGACACACAAACGCCCAGAGAATCACGTGCACACACAAAAAAACACACGTAAAAACACGCACACAAACACAAGCAAAACCTTCAGACATGCAGAAGCTTTCAGACAAATGCACAAAATCACAGAGACAGTTATGCACACATAATCAATCACACAGGGACAGGAACTGACAAATATAGCTACATTCAGGCACATTCACTCACAAGGGCAATCTCACACACAAAAACAAATAAACAGGCACGCACGCAATCAGTAACACATAGAAACACAACGAAGTGCTCACGCTTCCCAGAGGCAATAAGGAAGGTGAAATAAATGCTTTGATGCCAGCGCAATCCGAATTCTGCAAAAATAAAGAACTTCAAACACTTGTAGACACACACAGGCAAACATACACACAAGCGTGCGCATACATGTACTCATTCACTTGCAACTAAAGCACACGCATGAACTAACAAAGACAATTATCTACTCAGATGATACACAGAAACACACGTGGGGCACGTACACACAACGCACAAACACACACACAAACACACACACGCACACACACACACACACAGACTAACATACACAACTGAAAACACACAAATACAGATGTACACATGGAAAACCATTCACTCTCAGGTAAACGTTAACTGACATATAAGCACAGGTGTACATTCAAACACACGCACATGCAAACACGCACACACACACCCAGAATACCCACAGACAAATACTCATAGAATCACACACAGACTCCCAGAATCATACAGACACTGTCAGACACACTAACGCAGGCACTCACACACAAAAGTAAAACACACAGAAACACACGCATTGCTCTCTCTCTCTCACTCTCTCTCTCTGTCTCTTTCTTACACACACACACTCACACACACAGAGACGATCATGAAGACACTCATGCACCAGCACACGCACAAACACATTTCATATGCTCAAGAACTCACAAACATGTCCACACGCTCACATGCAAACACAGGCGCTGACATGCTCACGCAGACACATACACACGAAGTAATTCACACAAACCACAAACGTTTCAGCCAAGGGCTATCGGACACACACAGGGATGATGAGTCAGCACGCCTATCCACTCAGGTGAATCTGGGAGTGCCTGGCCTCTCCAAATAAAAACCCCACTCGTTTCGTGTGACCTTAGCAGCTCCAGCTACATATCCTGATGAAGATGACACTGCAATGCTAGAGGAGTCTGAATAAAGGCCGGGGACATCCACGTCTCGGGTCTCCAGAGAGCGCCTGTCAATGGTTTCACAATCAGCACTCCGCTTACATATCCGTTTTGGGTTTTGGCGTGCATCAAGAAGAATGACAGACTTATGGACGCTAGGACAAGTGTGTAAATTAATATTTAATAAACTAATGTAGATTAGCTCCAAGAATGTAACTTGTCTGTGTCTCCTCGTTGTAATGAACAGTGTCCTTTTCGCTCAGCTGTGCTACAGTGATGCCTCAACAAATTTAGGGCAGGGGAATAAGAGAAGTCCCCCTTCCCAGTGCTTTGTTAAGCGTCCAGACGGATGTGATTGTCAATCGTAATGGTCCTTCGGGACATGAATAATGCCTGCGCCTCTATGCTGCTTGTCATTGTCGCCACAATATCGTGGGCAGTCGTAACAGCGATCTCTATCTGTGATGTCAGTACCTATAATGTGAAGCAGCCTCTCATTTTGTCAGCATGCAGATGACACAATGATTGGCCAGGTCTTTAACACTGAGGTTGACAGCCTTGCACTGCAGAAAGATATAGACGGTATGGCCAAATGGGCAGATAAGTGGCAGATGGAATTTAACTCTGGAAATTGTGAGGTGATACACTTTAGATGGGGTAATTTGACGAGGAAGCATTCAATGAACAGGATGAAACTGATAAATTCTGAGGAACAAAGGGACCTTGGCGTATTTTTCCATATATTTCTGAAGGTGGAGGGGACTGTTAATCGGGTGGTGAAAAAGCCATATGGGACACTTGCCATTATCAATCGAGGGATAGATTACAAACGTAGGGATGACATGTTGTAGTTGGATCAAACCTTGGTGAGGCCACAGCTTGGAGTTCCGTGTGCAGTTCTGATTGTCTATTAAATGAATGTTGTGCTTGCACTGGAGGGGGCGCAGAGGAGATTATCCAGAATGTTGCCTATGATGAAACATTAAAGTTATGAAAACAGGTTGAATAGACTGGTGTTGCTTTCGATGGAGAAGAGACGATGAGGGGCACAGGATTATGAACAGCATATACAGGGTGGCAAGGGAGCAGCAGTTCCTTTTTTTCTGAAGAGTCAGTCAGCAGGGGACATAAATTCACTGTGCGGGGCAGGAGATTTAAGGGTGGATGTGCGGAAAGGCTTTTTTTACCCAGAGGGTCGTGTTAGCCTAGAATACATTGCCTGGAAGGTTTTTGGAAGCTGGTTGCCTCACAACATTTAAAAAGCACCTGGATAAGCACAATGCATGTCATATGAATCAATGCTATGGGCTAAGTGCAAGTAAATGTGATTAGGTAGGGAGGTAATGTTTTTATTAAGTGTCGGTACAGACCCGATGGGCCAAAGGTCCTCTTCTCTATTGTTTTACACTGTGATCCCGTGATTTTGTGTGTCTTTGACCTCTGACCTGTGATGCTGTGCTCCTGTAGGGATCAACTTCTGAAGGTGGAAAATGATCACCTGCATTTAAAGTTTTACAGTTGCATTTCCATGCAATGATCCCAATAACATTGCAGAACTGAGCTGCTATCAAACAGAGAGGGTTCCGACATTTACAGAGGCTATGTGGAAATATATGAAGTGGCCTGACTGCAAGCCGCTATCATCCTCCGGGCATTGACCGACTACTGGGTCCCCCACTGCATCTCCATGAAAGCAACATTCTCACACAATATGTGTACAATGCCTTCTGCCAAACTGAAATAAAACATTGACAGATGCAATGTGATGCCTATGTGGCCTCCTCACTGCCTCCACAAGTCTGGTAGCCATGAGCGCCTCCCGAGTGCGCCTGGACAGTGCGATGACCTCACTGTCATCATCCTTGCCATTCTGGCACCAGCACAACCTTATCCTCGTGATGTCTGCCTCATTTCGTCGAGGTAAACAGCTCTTCCATCTCCATCTCAGCCAGATCGTCTGACTGTGGCAGCACCATGATATAAAGGGCACTCTTTATGACGTGGTGCCGCAGGCGAAAATGGTGTTTGCCATCCACTTTGTACAATATTACACAACTACACAAGAACAATTCAGGCACCCAACCCTCATTTCCAACACCTTGATAGTTTGATCCAAAACGATGCCTGTTCCAACATTAGCTTCAACTTAGCTTCTATCTACAGCAGTCTGACACTGCAGAACGGCTTTCATCAGCCAGGACCTCGGCTGGTAATCCTGAGGATTTATGCCTGCTGTTACTGTAGACCCTTGAAGTTGTCAGGGATCTGAGGCCGAACGAGACAACCAACTAACAGAGGTGGATACGCACGTCCTCTTGCCTGAATAATTCAAGTTTTCTCCGGCCAACAGGAAAAGGGCTTTGGTGTTGATAGTGGCAATCATCAGCTACATGAATAACAATTACAGGACCTGGATACAGTGCCAAAAGCCCTTCAGGGACCTTATGCAGTCCAACAAGGTGAGGCAGATATCCCTCCTCGGAATGCTGTCAGGCAATGTTGCATGCAGCATGTCAGGCTTCGTGTTTTACACAGGGTTCCTAAGGCTCAGGGAGCATTACAGAGAAATATGCTCATGGCCAAGGAGAAACAAAGAATGTAAATTATTAAGGATGTCATTGAAGGGGATGAACTGTGCACTTCTTAGTGGAATGACCAATCACTCTGGTTCAATGGGATACAACCTCAGTTGTAATGCCTTGTCCTTTCATGAGGGTGCCGAACTCTCTGGAGCTAAGGAGGATCGAGAATGGGAGCCAAATTATCCGTGCTATTCAATCCATGGAGGGTATGTTAATGCAAATTGGCAGAATGCCATCCACGGAAGCTGTGGTTTAAAATGAGTCACCCTTTCCCCAGGTGTTGATGCAGTTATGCAGGTTGTGAAGTGTGCTGTCTGGTCGGCGGGGAGGTAGGGGATGGGCTTGTCTTTGAGAATGGCATCTCCAGTCTGAACGGGAACAAGTAACTCCAAGCTATGCGATTGATTGGCCAGGGGAACAGTTATTGAACTAATGGAAAGACAGGATAGCTTTGGAAGAATTTCACCATGAAAGAACGTGTTCTGTGTGGCATCATCTCATTATTTTCTTAAGAATCTCCTTCGGATCCTGTTCCTGCTCCCCAAGCCACTGATAGGAGTTAGAGCTCGGAAAGAGCCAGAAGTAGGGGTGACCGATGAAGCAGCATCTCCATCATCACACTTAAGAAGCAATAGCCCAGAGTCTCACATTCCAATGAGTCCAATTGTGAGTATAGAGTGGGGATCACAGTAAGATGATCAAAGCACCAATGCAGAGGAGGAGTTATCAGTGGAAGGTGCATCTGCTCATATTTCAGCCCAACGCCCGAAAGGTAGAGTGCAGTCAAATGGATGCTCCTCGGGACAACCAGGATGTGCCAATGATTTTCTGATTGGCATTCAGTATTTCGACCCACATCAGCTTTTTATTGGCAATCGGCTGCATTTCCTGATGCATTGGGACTCATGCAATCTGCATGGAGGTGACCATGCTGATCATGATTTAAGACATTTCTCCACGGGGGCCACCGATGATGAGCAGCAATGAAAGAGTGCCAAAACTTTTATTGAGTCCGTGAAGCAGCTGTGACATATCCTGCACTGCGGTACCAGCTTAATTGCAGTAGTGGGAGAGATGCTCAGAAACTTGAACAAGAATCCCTCATGGGTGGCAGAAAAGTGTCCATAGTGCAGGACAGTTGTGCCCTGGGTGCCCAAACCACTCCATGGTCCGAGCAATCTCAACGGTTGGGTGAGGGAACGATGAATTATGAGGGAACCTCATCCTCCACTGATCTCTCTGCCTCTGAGTGAGAATCTCAATATGATACCTAGGACAAAGCGAGGGCAGCTTCCCCTGCTGTGATGCAGGTAGTGCCATAATGAGTAGGGTCTTACTGACAAGGCTAAACATTATGTTCTGCACGCCACTATAGCCAGAGACATGAGCAGCCTGTCATAAAAAACATCGAAAATTAGAGCCAAATTAGACCATACGGCCTTTCAAGACTACTCTGCCATTTATCATGATCATGGCTGATCATCCAACTCAATAGACTGCTCCTTATTTTTTCCATTGAACCTTTGATGATTTTCACACCTAAAGCTGTATCTAACTCCCTCTTCAAAACAAACAATGTTTTGAAATCAATTATTTTCCGTGGCAACAATTTCCACATGCTCACCCCTCTCTTCTGGAATAATTTTCCCCTCATCAAAGCTCAAATGGCCTACCCCATATCCTGAGGTTGTGACCCCTGATTCTGGACTCCCGCAAAATTTGGATCATTCTTCCTGCATCTACCCTGCTCAGCCATCTTATAATTTGACAGGTTTATATGAGATCCCCCCTCATATAAATGAATACTATCATAACCGTCTCATTCTCTCCTCATATGTAAGTCCTACCATCCCCTGAAGCAGCCTGCTGAACCTCAGTGCACTCACTCTGTAGCAAAACCATCCTTCCTCAGCTAAGGAGGCCAAAACACACAATATTCCTGATGTGGTTTCACCGAGGTCCTGTGCAATTGCAGCAAGGCATCCCCACTCCTGTACCTGAATCATCTCCCTATGAAGGACAATATACACTCTGCATTCTTTGCCGCCAGCTACATCTGCATGATTTCCTTCAGCTACCTCCAACTCCTCCAAAGGACCAAACGGAAAACTAGATTGGAGTGTTTGTGAGTGGAGGACACTGCGGTAGTTCGAGAACTAATTGGTTCACAGTTGTGTATAGAATAATTATGCAATGCCCAGAAATGTACTTATCGTGTATCTGTTGAAGGAATTGGGAAACTGTCACTGAAAATGCAATTCAGCCGTCAAGGTTAGTGCTCTGGGCAAAGGGCTCATTCACTCCTCGGCAGCTGGTGGAATTGTAGTTAAATTAATACATCTGGAATTTAGTACCGATTCTAATAATGCTGAGCATGAAAACATCATTGTTCGTTAGAAAAACCCATCTGCATCACCAGAGTGCTTTCGGAAAATAAATCTTCCGCCATTACCCGGCCTGGCCGACATGTGGCTGCAGAACCTTAGCAATGTGGTTGACTCTAACAGCCCTCTGAAGTAGCCTAGCAAGTGGATCCGTTAAAAAACGATTGTTAGAAATGGGCAATACCTGCTGTTCTTGCAACTGACACAACCATATCCCATGAAGAATTAAACCAAAATGTTAATGCCTAAAATTACGACTATTTTCACATGTTGATGAAATCACAATGTGGTCATGAGTAATTATTCAGTCACTGAAAATCTGTGTTGCGCATACATTAAACCATCCTCCAGTGTGACATGATGGATACAATGCCGTGTCCATCGTGTTTTGAAATCCTTTCTCTCCCTTCGAGAAATTGGCTCACTCTTTTCCAAGGAATGTCAGATGAATAGGTCCATGGCAACGATGACGTCCGGTATGGACACCTTTGCCTGTCACAGGAAACGTCCAGCACCTAATCTTCAGGGTTTCTCCTTGGCCTTTAGGCCTTACTATCCTCATCCCCAACCTTATCCTCTTCTTCCTTCTACTCAACCTTCTCTTCCTCTTTCAGTGATAGGCTCCCATCCTCCTGCTCTTCCAGCTCCATTTAAAAAAAATTCTCACAGCACGATATTTAACTTCAGGCAGCAAGCTAAAATCTAACCAGATTCCTTGTGATGTGCAGGGTCTGGGTACCCCACTGAGAGACTGAGGTACCTGAACCGAATGTTGAACACATGGCAGGTTCCATGAGAGTCCTTATATAGAGTTTGCTTTGACTGTAGCTTGTTTTGGGTATCTATGGCTACCGGAGGAGTTTGCAAAGTTTTCTGATTAGATTAAGTTTGAAGATGTACTGCTTCACACATCAGAATCCAATCATAAATTAATTATGGATAAACATCAAATAGCTTTCTCTTTCGACGCTTTAACCAAAACAGATGGATGCTGAGACTTCATTGGTGAAATCTGGCAGAAATCCTCTTCACAAAAATGATATAATAAGGAATCACCTAAGATTGCAGCTACAGGAATGTATATGATTACAATGTTATAGGTGCACGTGGATTTATCTTCTATTTTCTACGCTGTTCCCAACAAGATTATTTCCTATGAGATCATTTATTACACCTGCCTCATTACAGATTGCTGGATCCTCTAAACAGATAGGAGGGCAGTATTTAACTTCAGGAAGATAGAAAAGGATTGGTAAAACAGAGCGGCATGCATCAACTAAATTTCAATCAAGTCACGTCCATGCGGTACATTAGGGAGCAAGGAAGAGAAGAGACAATGTTAACTAAAGGGAGAAATTTTAATTGTGTTGGGATGCGTAGGAAGATTCTTCACACCATATTGTTGGGCGTGTTCAGCGCTGTGAACAGATAAAGTGACAATAATGCCAACAATTGGTTTCACATCAGAGTGAAACAAGTTGGCAGTTACTCACTCTGCCCGTCAATAGATGGCCACGTTTTGTTAGGACGTCAGGGAGCTCATTGAAATGTACCTGCACATCATTATTATTCCAGCCACCTGGAATCATCGCCATGCCATATATGTTCAATTGTGCTTCACAATGGCAAACATAAGGTGTGCATAAGTGGGCTGAAATTCGAGGTGAGTGCGCAGAAAAAAATATGATTACTTATGATGTTCGCCTGATGAACCTCAAAGTTGAGATTTTTCTTTGTGGATCCCTGCTGTTGAGGCGAGGTGGGGGCCGCAACAACCTGTTTTGAGGTGAGCTGGCAGTGTGGTGGCGGGGGGCTTCAGGTTGAAAGGCCTCCAAAGCACTTGGTCTTAGTGCACAAGGAAAAGCATTTTTTTCGGGGTTTTGTGTTTAGGGAAGTAGTAACGAATAAGTGTAATCGAATACTAAGCATGCTACCAGTCAGGCATCTGGCTGATATGCCCATTCAACTAACAGACACCGAACGTGCTTCCAGGTATTCCAGGGCGTTTCAAACCTCGGTATAAAAATTCAATTAATGGCCTTTTCGTAGCTTGAAGAACAGTTTTATCGGTCAGCCAATTTTACAATCTCCATGCAAAACTTGGACAGGGAACAATCACTTTTAGGGCGTTGACAGCCCTTTACAATGTTAACATCCTGGTGTTGCCGTGCCTCCCGCTTGGTTCAAGCTAACGTCACGCAGCATAGATTCAGAGAATGCCTAAGCCTGAGCTGAGAGCACAGCATACAGTCCTGGGGGTGAATCTGCCACCAAGTGGCCTGGTGAACTGGGGTGGAGAAAGGCGGTATTTTGGACAACCACACAGCATAGAAAATTCAGGCCATCCAAGCAGTGTCCAGCATTCACCACGATGCATTCAGGGTTCATCAGCATTAATCAAGAAAAGTTATTAGAACACACAATCCAAAACATACTTTTCTCTGTTTTAACTTGCAGATGGATTAAATCAGAGGCATGAGACATCGTGAGCTGCTGTATGTGCACTGGTGAACCGAGTGGGAAGAAGTTGGAGAAGACAGGGGATTGTGCACCTTTCTATATCGAGGGTCGTGCATCACTCCAAGGAAGAAAGGGCGGCCTGGGTTCCTGCAAGCGACGTTGAAGATCCACAGTCTGCAATTGGCACCGGGATGGAACCACTGTCCATAATCGCCCTCATTCATTCCTGATGATGACCGAGAACCAGTGTCATCAACGAGTGTACATGTACAAGGCTTTGACCAATCAAACCTTCCGCGTTCCCTTGGATTTGGCGCCACTGAGACATGGAGCGCATTCACTGTTCACACTATAAATGTCACGGTACGCTCTACTTCTTTGCCAATGGCTCCATTCAGGGATCAACAGGTGAACCCTGTGGGTTCCTACGAGCCTCCACTGACAAATATATCCATTGGGTCACGGATGCCATTTTTGCTGCGGTGCAAATGAGCCAATATGCAAGTTTTATTAGAAATTTCCAGCTGCTAACTTTCCCACAGATGCAGTGTGGCATCAACTGAACTCACATGCTGCTCAGAGCTCATTCAGAAAAAGCGGCTGGCTCTCTCAATGTCAAGAAAACCCATTCTCTGACTATTCAACTGGCGTGCAACCATGGGAAGCGCATCATGCAAGCCAGCACATTGTTTCCGAGAGTTCCCACAAAGCCTACAGGCTCAGTCACTCACAGAACTCTGGCTCCTTCATGACTCCGTAGAGGCTGCAGTGTTGGCTTCTAGGGGCCAAGGCCTACGTCTTATGTTCTGGCTCATGATACCTATTTAGAAGCATCAGCAGAGAGAAACAATAATGAGACTAACGCTGCAGCTCGATCCATGGTGGATGAAATCATGGTGGTGCTGTTAATGAGGTTCTGGTGCCTGGAAGAGTCTTGTTGAGCCCTGCAATATAGTAAGCAGACGGTGTCACTCATCACTGTCGGCTGCTGCACACTTTACAAGTTGGGTATTCAGCGGGAGAGGAGCTGGCTGAGCAGCGACAAAAAACATGAAGAGACAGACGTCTCCTCCAAACAGGAGGATTCGACTGTAATGGAGGTGATCAGGTCCTCAAAGGCAATTCCAATTCTGATGAGGCACCTGCATTGGTCAGGCGAGGCAAATGCAATCAGGATTCACTCAGAGTGGCTGTATATGTGGAGGGTGATGACGACATGCAGAAAGGAGACAAGATCGTTTCTCACATAGCATTTGAGATCGTTTGAATTCAGTCATGCTGATGGCAGAGCAGTTAAACTCTTTGATTATGCTACCACATGATTGCACAGATCATATTTTAATGGTCGCTCGACTGCTTGAGGATGATGACAGCATCTAGTGAGCACACTCCATAGATCTTCACAATTTCCCTGCGAATTTCTGATTCTTGCCTGGCCAAGGGCAACTCACTTGTCTTCTCTGTTCCGAGTCATATCATGGAAATGCAGAAGTAAAACATCAAATGTACCTGCTGGTTTGCCAGCATTCAGGACCTGACCCCTTCAGGAGCACAGTACCACTGGTCACATGTGCTGAAGATATGGGGGGTGAGCACCAATTCAAAGACCCTGTGGGCATCCATAGAGATTTAAGGATCTCTGTGACGACTGCCCACGACGTCCTGGCAGGGATGATAAGCAACAAAGTCTTGCAGGCATCGGGCAGGTCTCCAGGGAGGGTGAGGTCGGACCATCACTTTGATCTAAAGGGTGCACAAAACACAAATAAGAGGCCCTGGTTGAGAGAATAGCTTATATGTTATTGCAGGAAAGAAGTATTCATCTCTTAGTGTCACGATCACTCCTCATAAGACAAGCAGCCTTAGCCAGGAAGCACAATTTTGCTAGTTAATTTACAAAGCGAACACTATGTATAGGTTGGAACGTTCGAAACAAGGGTGTGCAATTACATCTTCATAACATTTCCAAGCCTGCTGCTATGTCTTCGCGCTCCATCATCACCAACAGTGGTGGTGCAGGCAATCCTCCGACAGCTTTGCCCTCTCTGCTTGACCTTTTTGGATTTGCTCCAGAAGGCCGAGAGCTAGTGGCTAACTCCATGCTTTCGGGCTCCTGCTTTTTTGACAGGGCACCAGCGTCAAACTCTGGACCTGGAGCAGCTGTGGTTACTGCAACAGGGGAGTCGGATGGTACAGAAGCTCCAGGAATCACCTGCCCCTTTCTGATCCGGCTCCCAACACCCACTCTTGACTGCATGAAGGGGAGGTTCAGTTTGAGTGATCTTTCTTTCCAGCACCTCTCCTGCGTACACACTGTTGGAGGCCAACAATCACATCGGAGTTGGATAACAACTCACACTGCAGTGCAGGGCATATTTCCTGGACCAACGCGTCCATGGTTCATTCTAATCTATCACTATTGAGCTCAGAGCATGGCTACTCAGCCTGAAATGGATTGGATCATCCATCATTGCAGGCAGCAGGCATCCCTTCCTGATGATCTCGAACTTGCGGGTCCAGCAATTTGGAGAGAAACTAGTCCAGAGGCTCATCATCTGACTGGGCAAAAACAAATTACTGTCCTCCAGCATGCCACACTGTTTTGGGAGACTGGGGATTTCCTGTGCCCGCCTGCTTTGAATCATATTTGCGATGTGCTTACTGCATTGTGATTCCGAGGCTATTCTAGAGCAATTTTCCACAGAATTGTGTGGCTCCGAACAATTGAACGATCTTGGTGAGGAATGTGACAGGCCTGCAATGAAGGTACCTTCACAAACCTCTTCAGATAATTATTCATGGCTTGATTGCAAACTCTGGGTCATCAGAAACCTCAGCTGTTTCCCATCCATCACAGCATAGTCGCTGGATAAACTTTGCACTGGTGGGCCATAACATTGTAGTGTAGCGCCGACCTCATCGTGATAACAGGAATGGTCCAGTTCCTCCCCCGCCAACTTGATGTCTCTGTTTTCAATGTCGTGAAGAAATTGATTTCAGACATTCCTCCACCAGCCTGAGAGCGCTCCCTGCTTTTTAGTGCCATCTTGTTCTGCATGAATATACGTGGGGAGGGTGCAAACAGGGCGCCTCCCAGGTACCAGTTTGGAAAAATGAAGGTGTGTGTGTGCGAGTGAGTGATGCTATTGCTTTACCTGGTGGTTATGGACGGTCCTGCGAATGTGCAATGGGTGAGCTGAGAGTGACGAGGTGAATTAGTTACCCTGGAGGAGATCAATCATTAATTTTAAGCAATGGTTGGCACTCTTCTTTTGAGTGACTTTGCCGCAAACCACCGGTGCCTCCGTCTCCCAGTTTGGATTGATGCCGCTCTTCAATCTCTGGCGAGAGCAATTAAACAGGACTCCAAATACAGTTGAGGAATGTGGCATTAAATGGGGGCTTTGCAGTCTTCTTCACTTTAGGTACCATGTCTTCCATGCGGTAGTCCTGGGCTCGAAGCACAGAGAAGTGGACACGTGGCCACACTTGAAACATGGTGCGTTCTGTGAAGAAGACTTTGAGGTGACAGCACGGCAGTGGAATGAGAGCTGGTCAGCCATGAGAACAGAATGTTTCCAGCGAATGCATAATTATTGAGGCATGATTGGTTCGAT
Source organism: Carcharodon carcharias (assembly GCF_017639515.1). Taxonomy (NCBI): domain Eukaryota; kingdom Metazoa; phylum Chordata; class Chondrichthyes; order Lamniformes; family Lamnidae; genus Carcharodon; species Carcharodon carcharias. The sequence continues at coordinate 111,572,407 of NC_054484.1, read as the reverse complement.
ACAGCGTGAAAAACCGCTACTGCAGCCTGCAGTTATAAAATCACCTTTCCCTGATGCCACAATTCTGGGATGATTCCACCCAAGGAGTTTGTACAATGATACCGAAATAGTTTCCCAGAACAGCACTTTTTGGATTCAACCCTTGAGCAGGTAAAGCTAAGACAGGTAAGGCAAAACGAGATATGTTTAATTGACAACCTCAGAGTGAACGCAGCCTGTGGTATCAGCTATCATATGATTGCATTTTATAATATTTTTGAAGAAGAATATTGTGCGCCCAAGACTGTTGTTTTTACCTTAAATAGGGGTCATTTTGATGACATAAAAGAAAAGCTAGCTAAAGGGAACTGGAAAATGAAGTTATGCAGTAGGTCAAAATGCAGACATGTGACCTGATATTTCAAAGTAAACAGAATATATAAATTGCAAAGTGTAAGGAAAATTCAAAGAGCCATGTTTAACTAAGAATAGTTAAAGACACTAGCAAGCTTAAAGGTATAACTTATGATGAAGCAAAGGCTGGTGCAACGCCAGGAGATTGGAAAGAATATAAGGAACATCAAAGTAAGGCAAAACTATTACTAAAGAGAACATGCAAAATCTCATTGTATCACCGTCCAACACTTGCTTACCGTTACTGGTCCATCAATGCATTGGGGCTCTTAGCTTTCCAAGCGGTGTAAGAATTGTTATATTGGCAAACTTATAAATAGGGCATGAAATATTTGTTCAAGATGTGTGTTTGATGCTGAAATACGGCGCATCAAGGGCTCCTGCTGGATAATGCCTAGTCTGAGTATGTCTTTTCACGCAATACATGATGCAAATTCAGAAACTTCTCTTCAACTTTTTTCTGAAAAACTCCCAGTCTATTTTACATTACGCTGGAAGGGCCAGGCGCCTCAAACACTTTAGCAAAAAGTGCAGGTAGCTGATTCACACTTCTAGTATGTAGTAGCAAAACGGGAGGTGACTCCACGAACAGGATGCTGCTGTCAAACCAAAAAGACTTCAGTCAAAGGCACAAGTTAGTAACGTGGTAAATGAATATCAGGGCAATGCAATTATTGGCGTCTAGGCCGTGTGTCCAGATTTTGGTGCATTTTGTTAAACATAATGAATGTAAAGTTGTGCACACTGCGATAGGCACAGGCTATAACCAATTTTCTCGTGCTTACAAAATACAAAGCCCAATACGAACATCAGATAATGGATGGAAATAAATTTAAGAATAATGAAAATAGGTGGGAAAACAATATATAATTTTATAAAATAATAAATTAATGAAAAATTGTTTTTTTTTTCATTTCCCACCTATTTCTTTTATTTTTAAATTTAGGTAAATTTTGTTTTTATCTCCACCTTTTAGCATAATTCGAACGCTTCCCACTCCACACATCAATGAGAGCTATTTGTCACTTGCCCTTCCTGCTTTCTACCATTGTTGCCTGCATCAGCACCTTCCTTATCAAATTTACCACCGTGAACACCCCATTATCGTTTTGCCTATGACATATTTGGCAATCTCTTATTTGCCTCCACCTATCACAGCACCCCTATCCAGCTCTGCATGTCCCACTGCCCCCCACCTCCAAACCTGTTTATACTTCATCACATTTCTATATTTCTTAGTTCAGATGACGAGTCAAACAGAATGGAAATGGTAACTGCATTCTTCTCCGCAGATGCTGTCGGAACAGAGCTGTTTTACCAACTACGTTTGTCGTTCTTGCAAATAATGTCCTAGGCATAACCATTACCATCCCTGGTTAAGTTTGGTCTCAGAACCAGCAGAGGTGCGGCACAGAGTTATACAAACGGGAGGGAGTTCACTGGGAGTCCTCAACATCGACTTCGGAACATGTGAATTTTTGTGGCATCAGCACAAACGTGGGCAAGGAAACATCTTGCTGATTACCGCGTACCACCCTCCCTTAGTTGAATAATAAGTACTTCTCCAAGTCAATTTCCACTTGATGGAAGCACTGAGAGTTGCAAGTGTGTTGAATGAACTTCGGGTTTAGGACTTCAACGTAATCTACCAAGAATGTCTCAGTAGCAACACTATTGATCAATCTGGCTGAGTCCCAAACGGCATCGATGCTGGACTGGCTGTACAGCAGGTGAGGGTGGGGGTGGGGGTGGGGGCATTACAAACAAGAGGGAAAAAACAATCTTGAACTCATTCTAATGAACCTGACTGACACAGATGTGTCCGTCCATTTTAATGTCAGTGGGAGTGAACACCACAAAATTTTTATGAAGTCAAAGGCTAGGCTTCATATTGAGGATACCCTCCATGTTATTGTGCGGCCCTACCGCCGTGCTAAATGCGATAGATTTCGAGCAGATATAGCATTTCAAGACTGGGCATCCATGAGGCGCCATGGGCAGAATTGTACTTGAATACAATCTGTTATTCAATGGACTAGAATATCCCCTTTATACCTTAACAATTATGCCAGGCGACCAACAATGACTCACTTAAAAGTGTAGGATGACATGCCAGGAGCAGCACCAGGTTAAAGGAAATTATTGTGCCGATCATGTGAAGCTTTAGAACAGGGCTGCTTCCGTGCAAAGCTATATATCAGCCAGTGATAGAGAGAGCTTAGTGATCTCACAACCAAATAATCGAATCAACGTTCTGTGCTCCTGCCATGTCCAGTCTTAAATGGCAGTGGAAAATTAAGGAATGTATTTTACGACGCCGCGCCACAATTGCCCCACCCATAATGGTGGAGGATCCCAGCACTTTGGCGTAAAACATTAGACTGAAACATTTGCTATAATCTTCATTCAGAACTGCGGAGTGGATGATCCATCTATGGCTCCTCCAGATATCCCCAGCTTCACAAATGCCAGTCTTCATCCAAGTCAGTTCAATCCACGTCATACCAAGAAATGGCTAAAGGCAGTGCGATGTGCAATGGCTATTAGCCCTGATAATTTTCCTGAAATATTGCAAAATAGCTTGTGTTCCAGAACTTCCTCCGCCCTTAGCCAAGCTTTTCCAACACTGCTGCAATACTGGCATCTACCCGGCAATGTACAAAATTTGGCCAGGTGTGTCCTGTTCACAAAATGCAGCACAAATCCATGCCAGTCATTTATCGCCCCATCAGCCTACTCTTCATCATCAGTAAGTAATCGAAGACGTCATCAACAGTCCAACAAGTGCAAATTGTTGCAATAACTTCTTCAATGACGCCCAGCTTGGTTTCTGCCAGGGTTACTCCACTCCTGACCTCATTACAGACTTGGGTAAGCAATGTGCACAAGAGCTGAACTCCCAAGCTGAGATGAGATTTCCTGCCATTGACCTGGAGGCCAGATTACACCGGGTGTGGAGTCAAGAATCACTAGAATACCTGTAGTGAATGGGGATCAGGGAGTAAACTCACCATTGTTTTGAATCATATGTAGCAAAAAGGTATATCATTGTGGTAGAAGGCGGTCAGTCATCTCAGCCCCAGGGCAGCACTGTAGGAGTTCTGGATCCCAGCCATCCACGGTTGTTTTATCAATTACCTTGCTTCAATCATAAGTCTAGAAATGGGGATGTTCACTGATGATTGCACAATGCTTTGTACCATTCGCCACTTTTCACCTACTGAAGCAGTCTACGTCCAATTGCGCCAAGGTCTGGATAATGTCCAGACGTTGGCTGAAAAGTGGCATTCTCCACCAAGAGAGTATCCAACCAAAGTGCCTTGATGTTTAATGGCATTACATTCTCCGAATCCCCAACTAACAACAACCTGGAGGCTTCAATTTACCAAAAACAGAACTGGACTAGTCTTAAATATACTGAAGCCACAAGAGCATGTCAGAGACTAGGAATAGTGCGACAAGTAACTCACCTCCTGACCTCCAAAGTCTGTGCAAAATCGACAAGGCACAATTCGGGAGTCTGATGGAATACTCCTCTCTTAACTAGAGGAATACAGCATCCACAACTTTCAAGAAACTTCACACAGTCCAGGTAAAGTTGCCCCAATTTATTGCCAACATATTCACAAACTTTCTCTACCTCCCCCACTGCCACACATTAGCAGTAGCATTAGCCACCTACAAAATACACTGCAATGATTCAAAACCCTCCTTCGACTGCAAGTTACAAGACAAAGATTTCAGCAATTATCAGTTGAGGAGCAACAGACATATGGAAACAAAACCTCGTTGGAGATCCTCTCCAAGTCACTCAGCAATCTGACTTCAAAGTTTATGGGCACTCTTTCGATGTCGGTGGGTCAGAATCCTAAGGCTCCCTTCCTAACAACACTGACGGTTTTCCCACACCACAGGTGCTGCAGCATTTCAAGAATGCGGTTCAGCATTACCCTGCCAAGGGCAACTGTGGATTGGCAATCTATTCTCACGCAGCTTTTGAAACTCATGTCCAGTCCATTAACATAGAACATACTAAAGAGGTGGCTGTGTACGCAAATACATACACGCAAATACAAAAAAGAAAAAAAAAAGGTTATGTAGACACACCGATCCACAGGTGGAATAAAAATAGTGATGTCTGCAGGTACACACAAGCAATAAACAGGTGATTATGTTCACTAAGTCTGTGTAAATGCTGACATGCTCTCGATACGGACAATGCAGATGGTAGCCCAATTTTCATTCACGCTCTGAAAACACCAAAGCGCTCTCATGTCAACTTTTGAAAATACTGATCCACTCTCTGGGCATGCTCGATAAATACTGCCAGGTTGTCGGGACATTCTCTATAACAATTGCCGTACTCCCTACACACGATCCGTAAATAATCAAATTATCTTGTCACGCTAGGAGCAAACTTGCTCGCTCCCGGGCAATGCTCATTAAATTCTGACAGGTTTGCTGGGCACCATGTATGAAGACTGACGGACGCACAGGCAAACCTTTGTAAACATTGTCATAGTCTCAGGCAAAGATATGTAATTACTAATGCACTCTTAGGTAACCCTTTGCTGATAGTCACACACAGTTGGGATACCATATGTAAATACTCCCACACACACACGTCACCTACTGTGAAAAGTGACAAGCTCTCAGCCCCGTGCTATAAATAATGAATCTCTCTTAGACCACGTTGTGTAATTACTAAGAAACTACCTGGCTACCATCATGGGAGACGGTGCTGCTAATCCACAGATCCAGACTAAGGATCTTGGGGCATGGATAGAATTTCCAACACAGCAGCTACTGTAATTCGAATGATTTTCTTCACGAGTACTTTAAACCTAGTCTCAGTAATGGTGAAATTGATGAATTATCGATTGTCATTAAAAAGTATACATCTGGTCCACTCATCCTTTCGGTCGGAAATCTCCCTGGCTTACATGTTGCTGCAGACCCGTAAAAATATGGTGTATCTTAACTGTCCTCTGAAATTAACTAGCACATTCAGTTCAAGAGCAGTTAGGCATGGGCATCAAATATTGTTCTTGCCAGCGATGCAGACATCCCATGGAAGAATAAAGTTAAAAATTGGAGAAACACTTTTGGGATGCCTTATGTAAATATGGTCAACCTCTCGGTCTACACTATGTAAATATGGACTCACTTTAAGGCAATCTCTTCAAATAATGACCCAATTTCTGGCCACCCTCTGAAATTATTGGCGCACTCTCGAGCGAAATTCTGGAGTGAAACATTCTCAGGGCATCTTGTATTAATACTGAAACACTTTCTGAAAAAAGAACTCTTCTGTAAAAAAAAAATGCTGTACCCTTCTCAAAAGAAAACATCTTCATAAGTACTGAAACACTCTCTGTAAATATTGGCACCCTCTCAAGACAATGCAAATTTCCAGAATGCATCTGATAAACAGCAAGACCAAACGTAAATGTAGAAAATACTTTCACATGATTTCAGGAGTGTCATATTCGAATGGATAGAAGATTGGTTGCCTGGCATCAAGCAGAGAGTATGTTAAGTTGGATATTTTTTTCTGATTAGGAAGATGTGACTAGTGGAGTCTGTCGGGGTCTTTGAAGAAGACGAATGAAGCCTTAGATTTCTACAATGCATATGAATGGCTTAGAAGGATGGAGTGCAGTGATGATAATTAACATTGTAGATTACGCAACAATAGGTAGGAAAGCGTGTTGTGATGAGGATATCTGGAGTTTTCAGAGGTATATCGACAGATTGGCTAAGTGGATAAAATGATGACAGATGGATAATCAGGGGTGAAGATGTGAAGTTGATCACATTGACGGGAAAAATAAGAAATAACTGAGCATTAATTAAACGGAGGTGGGCTGCAGAATTCTGAACTGCAGAAGCAGCTAAGTGTCCTAGTGCGGGGATCACAATATAAAAATCACTATGCATATGTTGCAAGTAATAGAGAAGGCTAACAGAATGCTGCCCATTGCTACGAGATAAATGAAAATGAAGCCAGAATGTAATGTTTCAGTTATATGGGTTATTCGTGAGACAACATGTCAATTATTGTGTGCAGTTCAGATATCCATTTGTAAGCAAGGATGCAAATGCATTGAAGACTGTTTAGAGGGGGGTTACTATATTGATGCCTGGAATGACTTATGCAAATAAACTTAGACATAATAGATTTGGTCCTGTTGGATACTATGAGAGTGAGGGTGATTGAAGTAATTTGGACAGTCTTGACAAGGCGGACGTGGATATGATGTTTCCTCTTTTTGGCATGTTAGGAAATATTGGGCATTGTTTAAAAAAATGATTGCCCTTTAGGATAGAGATGATATGATATTATTGCCTCTCTCATAGAATTGGAGAGACTTTGAAAACTTTGCGTCCGAAGGCTGTAGAGACGTGCAAATTGATTTTTTTTTAGGTGGAAGTGAATAAATTTTTGGGGGATAAGGTAATCGGGGCTAAATAGGTATGTGGACTTAGAATGGTAAACAGAACAGCCGTGATGTTATTGAATGACAGAAAGTGCTGGAGGAACTGAATAGCTTATTCTGCTCCTATCTCTGATGTCTATATGTGCTATGCACTTTCTGAAAACAGCGAAAAACCCTCAGGCTGTCACAGTCAGAGCACACTACCTGTAAAACTAACAAACTCGCGGGTCATCATTCGAAAATTGTGAAAACCTCTTGGCTACCCATTTGCAATACAAACACACTTTAGGGTCATACACTGCAAATAAATGCAAACTCGTGGCCCACCCAGTGTAAATGCTGATGCACACTCTATAAACCCTCATTAAATACATGCAAACATTCAGGCCACCCTCGGTAAATGCTCACACAATCATGAGATACCCTCATAAAAACAAAAAACAAAAAACTGCGGATTCATCACCAAATTAGAACCTTTTCATGAACCAAAAAACAATTTTCAAATGCTTTAAATGCTCCTCCCATGTCAGGTTGAAAGCTCTCAAATCATCAACATAAAAAACCCAATTGCTTCGACGTGCAAAGACTTTATCAGTCTTTGAAATATTGCAATTGTATTTTTCATAACAAATAGCATGACTTTAAAGTGATATAGACCATCTGCCGACACAAAAGCCAATTTCCCACTTGTTCACTCTAATAACAGTATTTGTCAATATTTATTTAGCAAATCAATTTTTGTCATGAATTTCGATTGCCCCACTTTCTCAATACAATTTTCCTAACGTGGTCAATCTATTCATCCGCCTTTGGTGCCGCATCAAGCTTTTGGAAGTGCACACATAGTCCTTGTGTTCCATTCGGTTTAAGTACCAGAAAAATAGGTGATTTCCAGCTACAGCAACTAGTCTCAATGAAATCATTTTGAATCATAAAGTGAATTTATTTCTATCCGTGTGATAACTTTGCCGTATTTAAGCTATAAGAAAGTTGCCTTATCGAAGATGAAACTCCGACAGGAAGGTGATGTTGAGCTCAATCAGCATTCTCCAGAGTATTTCCACAAAGAGCTTTGAGCAACAGCTATGTTTTTTTGAAATTACTTTCACAATTCCCTGCAAGGGAACTCAATATTGCATTTAAATGTTGATTTATCAATTCGTTACGCCATGTGCTAAGAGGTATATCAATTTTATTGTCCTGCGTTGTTAACTCGTTCTCATTATCTACTGCCACAAAAGCCATTGCGTGGTCCTCTTCATGGCCAGCGTGCTTTTTAAGCATATTTACATGACATGACCTCAGCTTCTTCTTTCTTTCAGGAATACTTATGACGGAGTTTACATCACATGGTTTCTTTTCAAAGCTCCTAGGCCCAGTCAGTGTTGCCTTCAACGAGTCACCCTGTTGCTGGAAACAGAACAAGCACTTTCTCACCAGCAATAAAATTCGAGCTTCAGCCTTCCTGTCTGCCGACACTTCCCTAACTTGCTGTGATATAAATAAACATTTTCTAGCCAACACATATGCTGGATCCAATCTTCCTTTCAAGTGCCATGCTTAACTCAGGAGATTAATTTAGCATTTTGACACAGCAATTTCGTATGAAGTAAACCCGTGGTCCTTTAGTCAGGACCTTTAGCTCAGAAGGTGTTAAACAAGTCTGCGTATCAGGACTTTCCTTATAAACAAATAACATTACTGGAATTCCTCCAGCCCAAATCCACTGGATAATCCTAACAGTGGCCTCTAATAATAGGTTTAGAGTTTAATGCCACATTCCCAAATCCCCTTGTGACTCAGGATGATAATCATTTGTAACAGTTTCATCCGCAAACTATTTTGTACTAATTTAAACAGCTGTATCATGAAACATGACCGGGAATCTGATGTAGTTCCTTCTGTAAACCAGATGTTCTTAATAAACTGAGTTAACTTTTCCAGAATCTTATTTGTAGTATTTTTTTCCTATAGGTATTTCTTCAGCGAACCTGGTGTATACGCAACTTGTTATCGGTGGGGACTGGTTACCACTTTTAATTTTCGTGAGCTGCCCTACACAATCAATCATGACTGGATAAACATAATTTAAATATCTGAGTTGGTATTAAAAGTGCTGGCTTAATCGCTGCCTGAGGTTTTCCCATCAAGTGACATTTTTTGACATGTTCTGCAGATTTTCGCGACACCACTAGGTGATCCAGGCCAATAAAAATGCATTTGTACTTTTGCTTGAGTCTTTCTGTTCTTCTTGCCTGTTCTGGCTTACACATGAGTCCAGGCACACATTACAGCTTGATTATTAAATGTAAGTGGAATGACAACAGGTAGGTTAGATCACCTCTTGTTGTATGTGGACATTTCCTGGCACCTGTTAGTATGAACGTTCGTTGCCACTTGTCTCCCAAGCCTGGCTATTGTCCAGGTCTTTCTGCATTTGGAACTGGATTGCCTCAGTATCTGAGGAGTGGTGAATAGTTCTGAACATTGTGCAATCTGGAACAAAGACTCCCACTTCTGATTATAATGATGGATGGAAGGTTATTGCTGAGGCAGCTGAAGTTGTTTGAGCCTAGAACACTACACTGATCTTTTCCTGCAGTGGTCTCCTGGAGCTGAGATGACTGAACACAAACAACCAAAACCAACTGCCTTTGTGCCAGGTATGGATCCAATGAGCGGAGAGTTATGCACTGGTTCCCTATTTCTACACATATTATGAGGCTCCTTTATGCCACACTCGGTCAAATGCGGCTTTGATATTAAGGGTAGTCGCACTCACCTCACCAATCAGCAATGTAAGATCAGCCTTCCGCAGTTTTGAACTAAAACGGTGGGTGAGAACTGAATGAGCAGGCAGTGAGCACCGCCTAAGAGGGCTGGAAGTGTAGCATAGTGTTGTTCTGATTTTGCAGCATGTCAGAATCCATGAGGAAATGTGTCATCACCCTAATATATAAGCGGAAGGGGGAAGGAGAGAATATTTAATATGGGCTGCTCATTTTGCATTTGACTGTGAACTATTACATTATTTCAAAGGTCACTGTCAATTGGGTCAGATCTGTTCTGGATTTGGTGACCCACATTGTCCAGGACTGTGCTGTACCTGGCAAGAAATTCGCTGATAGTATCGTTTTCTTCTGGGATACAATTACCTATGTGGAACACGGGAGTGTGGAAAAGTGCCGCATCGTTCTCATCCAGGACAAGGTCTTTAACAGATTGCTGAACACCTGCATGATGTATGTGATCTACATCATGGGTTTAGTGAGGGCATCCACAAATGGATTAAAGTGCTCTACAAAAACATTGTTAGAACTGTTTTAATCAGGAAGGTAAATAAAATTGTTTTCCAAAGAAATCTGCCGTCAGAAAATGCTGACCTCTCGTCCGTGTCCTGTTTGTGTTTTGCTTAGAATCCTTAATGGAGCTTAGCCGGAATTGTTCAGCTATGAGATTACTGCGGATCCCCAGCATTGGAAGCTCTCAGGTCAAAGCTTCCATGTTATTGGATCTTTGATGAACATACCACAGGAGACTTAGGTACAGGTTACAAACGTTTTTCGAGCAAATGGAAGGAGGACAACATTTCAATGTAGCTTGAGGCAGTACTCTGTTAAAATATATGTTTTCAACATTTTTATACATTATTGGTCACTAACAAGAACAGTTTCCAGATTTTGACCTCATAACCATATAGGTTTACATTAAACAAACAAGTCTCTGGTACAAATGTACATGCATCATCTGACCCCACCTTCCCTCAGGCAGAGACCTGCCTGCCTATCTAAGTTGGGACTATCTGTCCTTCCCCTATCTGTTAAAGAGCACACTTAATCAAAGTTCTAAGTTATTGCCATCCTCTGACTCCAGTACTCATTCTAAATCCCTAAACTCCCAATCTATTCATGTTTACATTCTTTTTCTTACAAAAATGGACTTGCTGATGCTCGCAAGCCCTGTGAATGTGCAAGGTTTTGCAATCTCTCTGTCCCAGCCTGAACTTTAACTGTTAACTGCTTAGAAATCGTTGTTTTTCATGCTGGGATATTTTAAGTCAAGTCCCTTGACCATTACTGTATTCCTTTATTTCCCCCTAACAGTCCCCCCTTTTCGCCCTTGGCTTAGCCCAAGGTAGCCAAGTACAGTGTTGTCCACTACGAACCACCCCCGCGCCCCCCCCACCCCCCTCCTTATGCACCGCCACCAGCTGACACTGGCCAGCGATCCAGCTTTGGCAGGTAAAGGATATGTGTACTGGTCAAACCATCCCTATCATCTGGTCATTTAATCCAAAACTCTGGCTTCCCAGATTCCTACTCCATTTACTCGAACTCCCCAACCCCACTTTTCTGAAACTTCTGGGTGCGATGAATCAAGTATGTCAGATTCATAATCAATATCAGCTGAAATGTAACTGGGGCACGGGAGAAAATTCGAATCCAGGAGTGTGTCTGTACATTCAAGCACCATTACCACTGATCCTGCCACCATGTGGAAAAATCTATATGTTCAATAACCGTCTTGATGGATCTACTCTGTTGCTGCAGTGTATAGTAAGTTCTGTATATCGGCTGAGACTGTTCCCGAATCGCTGTGACATTGCCCTGGTAAGTCCGGAATTTTATAGGCGAACTGGTTCAAATACGGTCTCAGGTTGTCGTTAAGTCTCTCCTTAATCTGAATAGTAGTCATTCGTCTCTTGTATATTTCAACCAGTTCCACATTTCCCAACCTTACTGGCACCTGTGGGTGTAGGCACACTGAATGATTGTGGATGGGTAATATTTGGTTGCCCCCATAATGCATTCTTTCCTGCCACAATGTTGTACAATATCCCCAATTCCCTGTATATTCAACAGCGTTCAGTTCTTTTGCAGCCCTAATGGTTTCCTTTGTAAAGTTTGTGGCTGTTTTCAACCCACACTTTGCTTCCTCCATCTCATAATTCGGATGTACACATGCTACTGTGGCCATCTCTATGCTACACCCTTCTATTGTGGAGCTAACTATATGTCTTTCTTTGTCTACTGCGTATGGCGGAATAATTTGATTCTTAACACAGTAATCCCCCAGTATAACCTCAACATTTTATACTCCATATAATGTCCTGCTGGGGGTTGAGATACGTATGACGGCATTACTAATACAATGCCTATTGGCGTATTACTATTCACTACACATTCAACATTCATTCTATATTAGCGTGTTTACCCTCTGAGCTGGCAACGGGTCAAGTCATGAATCTACTGTCATGAGAGATTCAATAAATGCTCATTAGTTACAAATAAATGAACTACCCCTTCATTAACCTGTCTCGTTCTTGGTCCAATGCCCAAGATCCATACCTGCTGCATACAAGATTTCTGCTCGCTTCGTCTGAAATATCTTTCCTTATTTCCATTAAATTATTGATATTTGCCACATGACCTTCGAGCACGGAATCCAGGCTTTGAATTAATAGTGTCACATCCTGGTCTATATTTAATTGAGTATCCTGGTTCCACTGTCACCACCCCAAAATATCCTTAAGCTTAAAGCTCAGTGTGCACACGTTGTGATCTACAGTTGCTAGGTCGATGGAATTAACTATTGATGTCCCTGTATTGAATAACGTGGTAGCGTCCTTTAACTCGGTCCCCCTGTGGGCCTGATCGCATCCCGTCGTTAAACTCTACCGCTTCAGCTATCAAATAGATAGTCAGAGCCGTATAAAGTGTTTGGGTGTGGATTGCACTCCACTGGAGTATGGCAAAACTGGATACATTCAAGGCTACAGGTACCAGCTCATCCTGTACATTATCATTTAATTTATGCTACAGGTCTCATTCGATCCCGGTGCTCTTGAGTCAGCACCGCACTGTAGAATTACCACTCATTATGTGTATAGACATGAAAGACTTTGCACATGCAGGAAAACCCGAAAGCTTCGGTTTGGGTAAGTGCACCTTTTAGTGCCATATAAACTGTTTCTTGTTACTCACCCCGTTCTATCCAGTCTTGCAACGCTTTCCCCCCATTTACCAATTCTTGTATGTGAGTGGCTAACTTTGAAAAACCATCAATAAAGGCCGTAAGGTAATTAAACAATCTCAAAATTACCTAACCCCTAGCACATCTATGGGTCCTGGCATTCTTTCTGTAGCTTCCTTCCGACTACGGGGAATTTCTCGTTTCCCCTGTGATATTACATAAACCAAGTACTGCTCCTTCCGTTTTCCCACCTGAGCTTTCATTACACTGACTTCAAATTCGGCCATTACCAATAATTCTAGACTCTGCAACAGCGCCCCTGGCTGTGTCTGACGCAACCAAAAGTTTAGTCACGTATTGGATCACTATGGTGCCTTGGTCAGGTTCTGCGTGATTCAGAGTATCGCACATTACCCAATGAAAAATGCCTAGACTGTTGTGGAAACCCTGAGCCAAATGTGTCCAAGTATACTGTGTATCCGATCATCAAAGCAAATTTATGTTGGGACCACTTGTCCAAGACTATCGCCCAAAATCACTTAGCCACATCTAGGACCGAAAAGACTGTGTGGCTCAGCTCTAGGTAATTGAATATAGTGGCAAGGCCTGCTACTATTTGGTGTCACCATATTTAAAGATGTATTGTCAAGTGTTAATCGTTATCACCCGTCTGGTTTCTAAACGGGCCACATAGGGGAACTGTTGGTGGACTGAGTCCTCCTCATAATCCCATCTTGCTCTTGGCTCTGCATTATGTTACTCACTGCATCTGGAGCCTCTGCATAAATGGGCTAGTTTTCTTGCAGGGTGTTCTGTACCAGGAATATCTATGGGGGTCATTTTAACCTTGCTGTCGTGTTTGTGGCACGTCCAATCCCTTGCAACGTACTGACACAGACATCCCATTCCTCATATTGCCTCCATTTTCCTTGGTTTAACTCTGTCACTTTGAGCACACTGTATTGGAGAATCAGTGTTCGATTCTTCTTAAGTGGACCTCGCATAATAATCTTAACATCCTGTAGGCTAATTAACTGCCCCTAAATATGTTACAATATCCATCCCCGTAATACTCCTCTCATTAGTTTGCCCTACCCAAATCTGGATAGGGACGATCAGTCCTCCTACTTCTAAGGGCGTGATCTCACTTTGTCTCGCCCACATGTGTACCCAGCTTACTTTTGTCACTGTGATGGCAGCGCTCGTACTTTGTAGGTCCTGGTCCGTAATTGAAATGGACGCCCCGGTGTCTATTAACATTCTGCAATGCTGGCCCCCTAACATTGCGTCAGCAAACATCCATGGGTCCCTGGTTTTGGATATCCCGTGGGCCAGCATTGTCTCTGCTTGTCTTGACGGGCCCTGCAATAGTCTCAGGGTCTCGTCCATATTCAACAGCATTTGAACCGGAGTGGCGGCAATTCCTTGTGGCTGTGTGAGACCCCTGTTTTCTCGACTTCCCACCCCCGTTCCCAGAGCCCAACAATCATTCTGAAGGTGTCCATCTCTTGCTGCAATTAGTATATCGCAACCCATTTTCTACCAGCCCCTTTCGTCCACTTCTCCAATCCCTGGCTGTAAACCACTCCCTTCAACATTTATAAAACTCTAGCCCCAGACTTACCGCAACCACAGGGGCCGCCCAATTTGTCCCCTGCACCTTCAAGTCCGTTGCCCAGTGCATAATATCCATATACTTCCCGCCTACTGAGAGGCACTTTCTACTAATCTTCTGGTGTTACGATCCAAACCCTTACTTCAACATTTTCATGAAGAACTCGTCATCCAGCAGAGGATGCAGTTGTCTTCAAATTTGAACATATGTATGCCACTTTCACTCTTCATGGTCCATTATGGACGCACCCTTCCTTTGCAACACGGATGTTATACACCCCCAGTTTTCTCCCCCTCACCCAACGCTTCCTGAACTGCCCACTCAAATTCCCTGTGCAGTTGTTTCACTTTCTCACGATCTGGGAGGTCCTCTGGTTTCGCCCACTCTCCACTCTTAAACTTTAGGGATAATCTTCTGGGCACTTAGCCTTCATCAGTACTTGAGTATCAAGGGGGGGTGGGGGGGGGGGTGGGGGAAGCATTTCATAGATAACTTACATTTCCCACAGTTTGGTATAAAAATCTGGCTTGTCATGCCGAGTTTTAGGTCTTGGCAATTGTTGAAAAAAATGCTTCTCCCACGGGCTGAATGGTACGTGCTTATCATTCTTTATAAACCTCTCAATACCTCATCCCCTCACCACCCCGGGGCCCCCTTATTCTCTTCACTTTTTAATTCGCCTTTCCTGACTTTTCTTTTCCAAACGTTTATTGCCATAGAGGCCATGAGATTCAATGAGCAACATAATGTGGTTGGATCATATGGGGGTGGAACTGCCTCAGCTCCTTCATAGGTTTCTCCTTTGAAGAATTCCCCCTCTTGATCAGTGTCACTGCAGGCTGCTGCTGTGGACGGTCTGATCTCTCCTGGATGTGTTTATTTCTCTCTCTCTAATCGACTGGAATTAAGTATTGACCCGTCTGAACAACAGTAGGTACAATGTGATAGTAACCACCTTTTCGTTCTATATTTTTTTGCTCTACCCACCACATTTTTTTGATCTACGGGGGGTTCCAACTGTGTTGCACCCCTTCTTCTGCATTTTAGTGAGTACTTTTGAAAGTTGTTCCACTATTAACCTCGTAAGGGATTCCATGGATCCCCAGTCGAGTTCCATAGCGCTATTTTGTTTCCCTGACAGCATTTGATTCATATTGTTTCATTGATCCCTGCACGATATGTTCACGTAGTACCAACAACTGATTTATCTGAGGTATGTATGTGCAGTTTAGCTGGGGTCTGGCCTCTCTGCGTGGCTGTGGCTAAGGTTATATTTCAAACCGTAAGCCCGCCATCATGGCTCCGCCTCCTCTCACTATAGTGCCACTCTAGACATGTGACAAGATGATTATATCCTGCTGCTGTTGGTAGATTATTTTAACAATTCGGCTGCAGCGTTTTCATTCAGGTCAGCTACCGCACTGTGTACAGCAAGCACTTTAGCAGCAGAAGAGTCCTGTAGATGGGGAGAGCTAGGAATATTAGAGTGTTGGGCAGGAGTCAGTCACGTTTGCCAATTGCCCGTTTTAGATCTGTCTGGGACGGTTTGCGGTGAGCTTAGATGCAAGGGATTGTTCTGTTTGATTGGCCCTTGTTCTTGACCCTCAGGTTTTCGTGCAGACCCTGTGTCTGGGGCTCAAAGAGTTAGGACGTTTTAAAACGCTGCTTTATTTGCTGCCTGACGTTCTGGACTAGATTTTCCCCTTCCATGGACATCACTGGGACATATTTCACTGGAGACTAACACCTTGCTGTTTGCTGGATCTTACTGTGAGTACAAAAAGCCTTCAGCCTTCCCTACAGAAGGGAAAGATTAATGGATAACATGAAGGAAGAGCAACACAGAGGGCGGGGAGAGGGTGGCAGAGCATTGGGGAAAATGCTGAACGCCAAAGATCCGTGTTCTCTGGAGACTGGAGACCATGCATAATTTCCATTCTCACCAGAAATGCCCCATGCCCACATTCGTCCAGGAATGTGCAGCAGGTACAGAAATTTTGGTGGGGCTTTGGGACGGGGAGACAAACAGAGAGAGAGAGAGAGAGAGAGATTGCTGGGAATGGAGAAATGGAACTTTGAAAGTTAATTCTTAATGTTCAAAAGGAACCAACCCTGGGCATAGAAGGCACGGGGAATGAGGCGGGATGGGTGTTGCGGTTAGAGAATCGGATAGGGACTATCCTGGACTGAGAAGGCACCGCGTGTTACTAGGGTGGGTGTGAGGGTTGGGTGGAAGGGCTGCATTTGTGCGGGCAGGGTGACTGAGATAGGGACAATCGTGGAATGACTGTGTGTAGAATTATATCAATAACTTGGTTGAGCGGGCAGAAAAGCAACAAATGACATTGTAACAAGAAAATTGTTGTATAATGCATTTTTGGAGGGAAAACGAAGCAAGCAGGCAAATTAATAAACTGGGAGGCTTTTGAAATGGTTCGAGGAAGTGAGAGATCTTGGAGGGAACGTCCCTGAAGGGTGGACAAGGTAGTAAAGAAAGCGTTTGCAGTGCTTTCCTTTTTACGATGAGTTATTGAATGCAAAAGCAGGAATGTGATGAGGGAACTCTCTGCAAATTTGTTTAGGGCAAATGTTGGAATTATGTGATCACTTCTGGTCACCATATTAGTGGAATAACTTGTTTGCCCTGAAGAGAGTGCAGAGGAGTTTTGCATCAATGTTGCATGATTGCATCTATGAGGAGATTCGATAGGCTACTGTTGTTCTCATTGGAACTAAGGAGCTGTGGGCCGCACTAACTGAATTTTATAAAATGATGAAGAGCATTTATAGAATACAGAGGAATTACATGTTCAAGTGGGGAAATTAGTGACCAGTTTGATTCACTAGTTGTTGATAGCTTCAAAAGATTTACTGTGTCAGTGATGCATTGAATTACATGTATCTGAACGAACATATGATCAGGCCTGTGATAGATTAGAAGGAAGCACAGACAAAATGATTTTGAAAATCTTAAGGCAAGAAGGGAGGTTAGGCATGGTTGATGGTCGTGTTAGATTTAGTGTGGGTTCCCAAAAGTGAGTTCAGTGCAAAGGAATAACTGGAGAACACATGGGCGATGGAAGAATTCAAATGTGATGGGGAGATGAGGGTGACTTGGAGAAGCCTGAGCTGAAAGTTGTAGTACGAACGGGGGTGTGATGTGGGTTAGTTTCTCAATTTTCTAAGTTCTATACTGACTGCAGCAACATGCATCTCTGAGGAGGAGTGCTTTACCTCTCCAGTTCCCTAATGCTTAAAGTGGTCGCAATGCAGATTTTATTCTCAGACTAAATGTCAAATGAAGGGATACAAATTTATTGATTACAAAACCAGATATGCAAAACCTAACAAAGACTATTCCACAAACAAAGAGGCATACCCGAAAGAAAAGTTGGCTTCTGGAAATTTGACCTTAAATAGATTATTGGAAGTATAAAACAACAACATGTCACTTCTTTCCAGCCTTTCAGATGATGATTGTAAACTTTGCAGACTTGAACG